>NW_019266002.1:280553-286249 GCF_002742605.1 Olea europaea var. sylvestris | reverse complement strand
AAAAAAAAAAAAAAGGATTATAATAATCAACTATAGAAGACATAAATCAATTTCATTGACCATCAGGATCAATTAACGCCAAATGATGCTATATTCAAGTAGAGAATATTCCAGATCAAATCTTGAGAAAACATAAAAGAGACAAAACTTAATGGGGAAAAAATAGGAATGCTGAATTGCACAAGTCTAACTAACCTAACATTACACGATAATTGCACAATAATTATGTATCTCCAATGTAAATACGCTAGCAGATGCAACTATCGTATACCTACATTAATGGAAAGTCATACATTGCAAGTATGCATAAGAGCACACAAAAATATGCATAAATTAATCGTGCAGAAGGCGTGATCATGCAGAAAACGGGCACTAACTAGGAAAAAAATTAAAATAACCAAAACAATCAAGGTTGAAATGAATTAAATGGGTGGTACAAGATGTTGGAAGTCTAAATGAAATGCTCACCGTATTGAAAAATGCCCGTGTGCTGGTATCTCAATTTCTTCCACAGGAATACTGAGGTCTACAGCTATTGAGTTAATCTGAACAAATGATCCAAAAGAATTTGATGCGGAAGCAGAAGAGTTGTTCCTCCCGCGATTTTCTTCAAGAACCGCAATACTCTTGTCCATTTCAGATATAAGGCCTAAAACAAAAGAATGAAATAATTGATCATATATGTGCATAAATTAGGATTTCCAGTCCATATATACAATGCCTACTCTCCTAAAGTTCAAAGAGAAACTTCAGACATGTTAAAGGAACCAAACATGGATATATTTGAATGTTCATAGTGAATGCTATCAAATCCAATAAAATTACATAAATTTAAAAGATATTATATGTACACAATTGCAAAAATTAACATAAATGGATACAATTTATATGAGAGAGCACGAGAACAGCACGACTCAATTAAAATTGACAGTACCAATTGGTGGTGCAACTCAAATATGATCAAAACCCTAGTTTAAAGTGACGACAAAGACAAAGCTGGATTGCATAAAATATTGTTGTACGCATGCAATACAATAAATATACAGCCAAATGCACCAAATAGACAGCGAAGGAAGACACGAAATTAACAGTGAGAAGGTAAAGCAACTTTAGGTTTTCCTCTAGGTAAAAATTGTTAATAGATCTATCTTGGTAAAAAAAATTATACGCATATGGTACAACAAATATAAAGACAAATGCACCAAACTGACGGCAAAATGAGGTGCAAAATTAACCGTGCAAGGTAAACCAGATTTAGGGTTTTATTTGGGTGAAAAACGCTAATAGATCTAACTTTTAACAAGGTACAAATAAAGATGTGTCAATGGCTCAAAAATTGAATCAAAACCCATTAGGAAAACTCAATTATAACATTGAGAATGAAAGCCACGTACTCTAATCTTTAGCACCAATTCCAATGCCATAAATTAGGGTTCATCAAATCACAACTTTTCGATGATTCCAATGAACAGATCCAGTTGAGACAACCACTACGGAATAAACTAAAAGTACCATAAAATGATAACAACAATCAAAAGAAATCAAACCCAGAAATGGGCACAAAATAAGTGGACCAGCAAAAATTGAATATAGATCAATCAGTTCAAGATAAAGAGATATATACGGGCCAAAGATGAGCTCAAAGTCAGCTAAACGTCACACAAATCCACGCAGGAAATAACACTCATAAACGACAAAAGCAAAATTGAATCACCAAACAAAGAAAGGATATCAGAAAACAAACCTTCCGTTGAACTGAAAATCAAATCCAAACCTCCCCGATGGACCTAGAAAATTCCTTCCACTCACAGCAAAAGGGGTATCATTTGTTAGAATACATACCAGAGAATCTCTATGCAAGATCTTCTGCGACTGATTTACAACTGTTTGTGTGGAATTCGAGTGCGAAATATTGTAGAACCCTAATGTTTTAGGTTTGAAAATTCAGGAGAGAGAACTAGAAATGTTTAAGAGAGAGAGTGAAAAAGAAGACAAAGGAGAGGAGGGAGAGAGCGTTGTACTTTTTTTAATCTTTTCCTCGAAAAAAGGTTTTTAGTGTGTGTACAGTGTGTATAGGGACGTACAAAACATTTATAGTATTTTTTTCCTGACTACACATGCATGGGGAAATTATCACTATAGGTCACTCAATTTATATTTGTTTCAATTTGAACACTCAGCTTACATATTTGTTAAAATTTAAACCATTTTCCTAACCAATTCCCATGTGGCTACGGGTGGCATTTTTACCCAGAACAACCCAATCCACACTAAAACTTCATCAATTAGATGATCGGACCGATTTCAATTAAAATTGATCCTATTTAGAATCTTAAAATCAAGAAATGAAAATTTGTCATCTGGATTTTCAAATCTAATTACGTGATTGAATTTTGATTCAGCCTCAAAATTATTTTATTAATCCACAATTAAAGCAGAAGTTATAAGATTTTACAGAATTAATATGTATTTAGTAAACAATAATTTTATGTTTAGAAACAACGGAAAGTGCAAAAGTGAAATAAGAAATTTTATGTAACAGTCTATCTTTCTTATAATTTATTTTTTAATCCTCAAAAATAAGATCAAACTAGACGAGAACTACTTGGTACATATCCCTAATTATGGCCGATACAATATTTGCACGAAATGTGCACTTAATTTTTGCCAAACAAATTGGAAAGAAATCATTCGAGTAAATTTAAAATTCTTTATCTACTCATTAATCCATGTAAGACTGGCAGTAAGCTTTGATCACGGGTGTAGACAAAAATTGAGTAGTATAAAATTGACATTAGGTGACCAATTTGAATTAAATTTGGAAGTTCAGTGACCTTCAATAAAATTTACCCACACTTAAAAGAGAAACCATATCCAATCAGAATATGCCAGCGACGAAGTTGGATTGGATTCTCATTACCATCCAAATATGCGTCACAGAAACCCTAGTCAAACGAGAGTCCGAATCGTGACCCACACGTTCTAAAGGTAATTTAATAGTCAATGTCTTGTCAAAGTGGGCCCATGCACTAAACTGGATTATGATTGGTGCGTGCATTCACCGGTTGAACATGCGTGTGTTATTATTATTGTGTGAAAAAGAAAACCCTAAGGTTTTTGTGGTAATAAAGAAAATAAAGTGGAGATAACCCTAGAAAACCTAATTCCGTTATGAACAACCGTTAGTTCTATTAATTACCAAAGAAAAAAAAGGAAAAAATAAATAAATTAGGCAATGATGATGATGATGATGATGATGATGATGATGATGATGATAATAATAATAATAATAATATGTGTTAGATGTTTGCATGGCATGGTGTGTCATAGCATGAAATTTGTTTAATTTGTATTTTATTTTGTGGTAAAGAAGTTTTTTTCTATTTTTGATTTAATTATAAAAATCAATTCTGATGGACGACGTTAATAACGTGCATTAGACATGTAAGATTTCGTGTAGAGGTGCCAATGTGTGAGTTAAATTTAATTTATGAGGTATTATCTGGCTATTCTCTTATTAAAAGCGGACATTTAAATCGTCATAAATAATGACAGCGATGATTGTGCAAATAAATGGATGCGTTGTAATCTGCTTTATCGTAAGGAATAAATTTGATTCTCCATTTTGTAAAGTTGCAAAGAATTAATGCGTGACAATAAGAGCTGGTACATTTATATGGAAGGTCAAAAATTGAGGAACTCTCTGGATAGCTAAATATATATTGTTTCACGTGTCATTACTTTAATATTATATCATAGAAATATTAAAGATATTTATTGGCACTTATTCATCAAGACGAGAATGCGTGCTTATATACATATCCACCAACCAAGCTAAATTTTGATTTTTCTTATTCATACCCGATATCAAAACAAAACATACTATTGTTTCCACTCATAAGTTCCCCATAAGGCTATAACATAAGAGCTCTTGGGTGTGGTGGGCCATCGTTGTTAGGTCTTTGAATGCCCATCATACCATGTAGTTAATGCATTAGGTTGACACAAGACTTGAATTTTCAAATGTAGAACTCGAGCTCGCGCTTGTTCTAGGATTTGCCAACTCTTAGGGTCTTTAAAATGAGGTGCCACACTTAAGACGTGATTCTATTTACTCAAAAAGTATTAAGTGTTGTAAATGAGGTAAAAGTAACTATATTAGTTGTGACAACCTTATTATATATTGTCTATTCTATTCGTCCAAAACTAATTTATTATATCTTCATTACATTATTTTTCAATACCTTTGATTTTAATTTGGGGATGAATTTGAAATGTTACCATGAGACTATATTTTCAACCTCACTAACAATTTTTGAGGGGACAAATTAATAAACAGACAACAAATTCAAGATGCATACTAATCTGCAACTTTGTACCCATAAAAGACATTGGTTGTGTAAAATTGAAAATCGAGGCACCCAATTCGGGACTTGAATTTAGTGGTCCAAAAGGTGTCTCTACTGGATTCTACAATAAGAATAGTATCATAAATGATGACAATGACAATATTGTGCAAATAAAATGAAGTATGAATTTGTTTTTCCTCTATTTGTCTTTTCATAAGGAATAAATATTAATTTTCTATTTTATAAAGTAGTTGTAGCAAATACATAATGATGTTTTGACTAGCTCATATTAGTACTTGTTGGATGCATAGAAGTTCTTCGAGATTCAAATACAATAGCTAAGGTCGTGAAGGCCCCTGCTTCACGTACGGGGGCTATAATACAGGGGGCCGAGCTTGCTCCCTTGTGATAGGTTGGGGGCTGTGCCTGTATTATAACCCCTGTACCAAGGGCCTTTTTTGGTCGTCAATTGGGGTACTTTTTTAGCATTAATTAAATATATATGGACTCTAAAAAGTAGTGATGACATCGAGCCAGAATTGAGGAGGCCCACTCATTTCCCCACCACCAGAAGAACTTTTGTGCTCCATCTACTAAAATAATGATTACCATCTTCAAAATTGTCGTCTTCAATTTACATATCATTCTTGAAATCTTCATTTACCACATGCAAATAGACATAAAATAACTTCCCTAAAAGTTGATTATTGCGTTTGTCAATAACGTGAAAGACATAAATTTACTTCCATTGACATTTTTTTTTCCCATGGCATTGTGCTTTCCAAAACGAAGTCTTCACAAGATAGATGCACAAATTTAAAATAAATGGAAAGGGGGCCCAGGGCAAATATTTATCAATTTTGTTATAATATTTTTTATTCATTACATAAGCCGTGCATGTTTGGTGCAAGAATTGTGTTCTGTGTCTTGCCCCAACACAAAATTCTAGCGGGGCCCACTGGGATCAGGTTAAGCTATTTTTTAGGCCATTGTTATTCAAAAGTAATATTTTTACTTTCGAGCATGCTTCATATACAGCATTTTTCACATCATTTTTGACAGCTCTCTTACATTATATGAGTGGATCCTGCAATTATTTGAATCACGGGGTTCACTTGTGTGATTAGACTATCATGCGGAGTGTACACTCAGCATTTTTCTTTTCACTTTTAGGCTGCAATGTAGATAACATTATTATTCTATTTGGTAAGCAAAAATGACTGGTTACACAGCTACAAATGGATCTATTCAAATTAAATAGATTTTGGTGATAGTTCTGAATTTAAAAATACGACCTACTATTAGAAATTATTCATCCAAAAAGATTCTTTGTAACTCCTTACTATT
>NW_019266002.1:140096-276616 GCF_002742605.1 Olea europaea var. sylvestris | reverse complement strand
AAAAAAAAAAAAAAGGATTATAATAATCAACTATAGAAGACATAAATCAATTTCATTGACCATCAGGATCAATTAACGCCAAATGATGCTATATTCAAGTAGAGAATATTCCAGATCAAATCTTGAGAAAACATAAAAGAGACAAAACTTAATGGGGAAAAAATAGGAATGCTGAATTGCACAAGTCTAACTAACCTAACATTACACGATAATTGCACAATAATTATGTATCTCCAATGTAAATACGCTAGCAGATGCAACTATCGTATACCTACATTAATGGAAAGTCATACATTGCAAGTATGCATAAGAGCACACAAAAATATGCATAAATTAATCGTGCAGAAGGCGTGATCATGCAGAAAACGGGCACTAACTAGGAAAAAAATTAAAATAACCAAAACAATCAAGGTTGAAATGAATTAAATGGGTGGTACAAGATGTTGGAAGTCTAAATGAAATGCTCACCGTATTGAAAAATGCCCGTGTGCTGGTATCTCAATTTCTTCCACAGGAATACTGAGGTCTACAGCTATTGAGTTAATCTGAACAAATGATCCAAAAGAATTTGATGCGGAAGCAGAAGAGTTGTTCCTCCCGCGATTTTCTTCAAGAACCGCAATACTCTTGTCCATTTCAGATATAAGGCCTAAAACAAAAGAATGAAATAATTGATCATATATGTGCATAAATTAGGATTTCCAGTCCATATATACAATGCCTACTCTCCTAAAGTTCAAAGAGAAACTTCAGACATGTTAAAGGAACCAAACATGGATATATTTGAATGTTCATAGTGAATGCTATCAAATCCAATAAAATTACATAAATTTAAAAGATATTATATGTACACAATTGCAAAAATTAACATAAATGGATACAATTTATATGAGAGAGCACGAGAACAGCACGACTCAATTAAAATTGACAGTACCAATTGGTGGTGCAACTCAAATATGATCAAAACCCTAGTTTAAAGTGACGACAAAGACAAAGCTGGATTGCATAAAATATTGTTGTACGCATGCAATACAATAAATATACAGCCAAATGCACCAAATAGACAGCGAAGGAAGACACGAAATTAACAGTGAGAAGGTAAAGCAACTTTAGGTTTTCCTCTAGGTAAAAATTGTTAATAGATCTATCTTGGTAAAAAAAATTATACGCATATGGTACAACAAATATAAAGACAAATGCACCAAACTGACGGCAAAATGAGGTGCAAAATTAACCGTGCAAGGTAAACCAGATTTAGGGTTTTATTTGGGTGAAAAACGCTAATAGATCTAACTTTTAACAAGGTACAAATAAAGATGTGTCAATGGCTCAAAAATTGAATCAAAACCCATTAGGAAAACTCAATTATAACATTGAGAATGAAAGCCACGTACTCTAATCTTTAGCACCAATTCCAATGCCATAAATTAGGGTTCATCAAATCACAACTTTTCGATGATTCCAATGAACAGATCCAGTTGAGACAACCACTACGGAATAAACTAAAAGTACCATAAAATGATAACAACAATCAAAAGAAATCAAACCCAGAAATGGGCACAAAATAAGTGGACCAGCAAAAATTGAATATAGATCAATCAGTTCAAGATAAAGAGATATATACGGGCCAAAGATGAGCTCAAAGTCAGCTAAACGTCACACAAATCCACGCAGGAAATAACACTCATAAACTACAAAAGCAAAATTGAATCACCAAACAAAGAAAGGATATCAGAAAACAAACCTTCCGTTGAACTGAAAATCAAATCCAAACCTCCCCGATGGACCTAGAAAATTCCTTCCACTCACAGCAAAACGGGTATCATTTGTTAGAATACATACCAGAGAATCTCTATGCAAGATCTTCTGCGACTGATTTACAACTGTTTGTGTGGAATTCGAGTGCGAAATATTGTAGAACCCTAATGTTTTAGGTTTGAAAATTCAGGAGAGAGAACTAGAAATGTTTAAGAGAGAGAGTGAAAAAGAAGACAAAGGAGAGGAGGGAGAGAGCGTTGTACTTTTTTTAATCTTTTCCTCGAAAAAAGGTTTTTAGTGTGTGTACAGTGTGTATAGGGACGTACAAAACATTTATAGTATTTTTTTCCTGACTACACATGCATGGGGAAATTATCACTATAGGTCACTCAATTTATATTTGTTTCAATTTGAACACTCAGCTTACATATTTGTTAAAATTTAAACCATTTTCCTAACCAATTCCCATGTGGCTACGGGTGGCATTTTTACCCAGAACAACCCAATCCACACTAAAACTTCATCAATTAGATGATCGGACCGATTTCAATTAAAATTGATCCTATTTAGAATCTTAAAATCAAGAAATAAAAATTTGTCATCTGGATTTTCAAATCTAATTACGTGATTGAATTTTGATTCAGCCTCAAAATTATTTTATTAATCCACATTTAAAGCAGAAGTTATAAGATTTTACAGAATTAATATGTATTTAGTAAACAATAATTTTATGTTTAGAAACAACGGAAAGTGCAAAAGTGAAATAAGAAATTTTATGTAACAGTCTATCTTTCTTATAATTTATTTTTTAATCCTCAAAAATAAGATCAAACTAGACGAGAACTACTTGGTACATATCCCTAATTATGGCCGATACAATATTTGCATGAAATGTGCACTTAATTTTTGCCAAACAAATTGGAAAGAAATCATTCGAGTAAATTTAAAATTCTTTATCTACTCATTAATCCATGTAAGACTGGCAGTCTGGCAGTAAGCTTTGATCACGGGTGTAGACAAAAATTGAGTAGTATAAAATTGACATTAGGTGACCAATTTGAATTAAATTTGGAAGTTCAGTGACCTTCAATAAAATTTACCCACACTTAAAAGAGAAACCATATCCAATCAGAATATGCCAGCGACGAAGTTGGATTGGATTCTCATTACCATCCAAATATGCGTCACAGAAACCCTAGTCAAACGAGAGTCCGAATCGTGACCCACACGTTCTAAAGGTAATTTAATAGTCAATGTCTTGTCAAAGTGGGCCCATGCACTAAACTGGATTATGATTGGTGCGTGCATTCACCGGTTGAACATGCGTGTGTTATTATTATTGTGTGAAAAAGAAAACCCTAAGGTTTTTGTGGTAATAAAGAAAATAAAGTGGAGATAACCCTAGAAAACCTAATTCCGTTATGAACAACCGTTAGTTCTATTAATTACCAAAGAAAAAAAAGGAAAAAATAAATAAATTAGGCAATAATAATGATGATGATAATAATAATAATAATAATATGTGTTAGATGTTTGCATGGCATGGTGTGTCATAGCATGAAATTTGTTTAATTTGTATTTTATTTTGTGGTAAAGAAGCTTTTTTCTATTTTTGATTTAATTATAAAAATCAATTCTGATGGACGACGTTAATAACGTGCATTAGACATGTAAGATTTCGTGTAGAGGTGCCAATGTGTGAGTTAAATTTAATTTATGAGGTATTATCTGGCTATTCTCTTATTAAAAGCGGACATTTAAATCGTCATAAATAATGACAGCGATGATTGTGCAAATAAATGGATGCGTTGTAATCTGCTTTATCGTAAGGAATAAATTTGATTCTCCATTTTGTAAAGTTGCAAAGAATTAATGCGTGACAATAAGAGCTGGTACATTTATATGGAAGGTCAAAAATTGAGGAACTCTCTGGATAGCTAAATATATATTGTTTCACGTGTCATTACTTTAATATTATATCATAGAAATATTAAAGATATTTATTGGCACTTATTCATCAAGACGAGAATGCGTGCTTATATACATATCCACCAACCAAGCTAAATTTTGATTTTTCTTATTCATACCCGATATCAAAACAAAACATACTATTGTTTCCACTCATAAGTTCCCCATAAGGCTATAACATAAGAGCTCTTGGGTGTGGTGGGCCATCGTTGTTAGGTCTTTGAATGCCCATCATACCATGTAGTTAATGCATTAGGTTGACACAAGACTTGAATTTTCAAATGTAGAACTCGAGCTCGCGCTTGTTCTAGGATTTGCCAACTCTTAGGGTCTTTAAAATGAGGTGCCACACTTAAGACGTGATTCTATTTACTCAAAAAGTATTAAGTGTTGTAAATGAGGTAAAAGTAACTATATTAGTTGTGACAACCTTATTATATATTGTCTATTCTATTCGTCCAAAACTAATTTATTATATCTTCATTACATTATTTTTCAATACCTTTGATTTTAATTTGGGGATGAATTTGAAATGTTACCATGAGACTATATTTTCAACCTCACTAACAATTTTTGAGGGGACAAATTAATAAACAGACAACAAATTCAAGATGCATACTAATCTGCAACTTTGTACCCATAAAAGACATTGGTTGCGTAAAATTGAAAATCGAGGCACCCAATTCGGGACTTGAATTTAGTGGTCCAAAAGGTATCACTACTGGATTCTACAATATGAATAGTATCATAAATGATGACAATGACAATATTGTGCAAATAAAATATAGTATGAATTTGTTTTTCCTCTATTTGTCTTTTCATAAGG
Organism: Olea europaea var. sylvestris; assembly: GCF_002742605.1. NCBI lineage: Eukaryota > Viridiplantae > Streptophyta > Magnoliopsida > Lamiales > Oleaceae > Olea > Olea europaea. The sequence continues at coordinate 272,064 of NW_019266002.1, read as the reverse complement.
AATAAATATTAATTTTCTATTTTATAAAGTAGTTGTAGCAAATACATAACGATGTTTTGACTAGCTCATATTAGTACTTGTTGGATGCATAGAAGTTCTTCGAGATTCAAATACAATAGCTAAGGTCGTGAAGGCCCCTGCTTCATGTACGGGGGCTATAATACAGGGGGCCGAGCTTGCTCCCTTGTGATAGGTTGGGGGCTGTGCCTGTATTATAGCCCCTGTACCAAGGGCCTTTTTTGGTCGTCAATTGGGGTACTTTTTTAGCATTAATTAAATATATATGGACTCTAAAAAGTAGTGATGACAACGAGCCAGAATTGAGGAGGCCCACTCATTTCCCCACCACCAGAAGAACTTTTGTGCTCCATCTACTAAAATAATGATTACCATCTTCAAAATTGTCGTCTTCAATTTACATATCATTCTTGAAATCTTCATTTACCACATGCAAATAGACATAAAATAACTTCCCTAAAAGTTGATTATTGCGTTTGTCAATGACGTGAAAGACATAAATTTACTTCCATTGACATTTTTTTTCCCCATGGAATTGTGCTTTCCAAAACGAAGTCTTCACAAGATAGATGCACAAATTTAAAATAAATGGAAAAGGGGCCCAGGGCAAATATTTATCAATTTTGTTATAATATTTTTTATTCATTACATAAGCCGTGCATGTTTGGTGCAAGAATTGTGTTCTGTGTCTTGCCCCAACACAAAATTCTAGCGGGGCCCACTGGGATCAGGTTAAGCTATTTTTTAGGCCATTGTTATTCAAAAGTAATATTTTTACTTTCGAGCATGCTTCATATACAGCATTTTTCACATCATTTCTGACAGCTCTCTTACATTATATGAGTGGATCCTGCAATTATTTGAATCACGGGGTTCACTTGTGTGATTAGACTATCATGCGGAGTGTACACTCAGCATTTTTCTTTTCACTTTTAGGCTGCAATGTAGATAACATTATTATTCTATTTGGTAAGCAAAAATGACTGGTTACACAGCTACAAATGGATCTATTCAAATTAAATAGATTTTGGTAATAGTTCTGAATTTAAAAATACGACCTACTATTAGAAATTATTCATCCAAAAAGATTCTTTGTAACTCCTTACTATTAATTGTAGTGAATTCTCCATCTTACATGTGGTTTTCCCGACTTTGAGTTTCCACGTAAATCAATTTTTTTTTTTGATTCATTATTTTTATATTGTACATATTTTCTCATTTTTAATTATTTGGCCGGATTCTCAACAAATTAGCATCAGAATTGTTCCCCTTTCAATAAAATAGTTTCAAATCTGATCCAATTCATAATAGAAATTGGGTGGAACGGAAATTAAAATATTTCAATTTATTGCTGATTTTAATTATTAGGAGAATCTGCATTTTTCGTCAATAATCTGTGCAAACCACCACCACCTACCCATTGTTGCAACCGCCATTGCTCCCACAATCTGCAAGACTACAACCCATCACCACCTCCCCTAAAGATTTGTCAAACTCGCACATGTGGGGAAAAAAAAGAAGAAAAAGAAAAGAAAAAAGGTTCTCATTTATTCTTCTTCTATAGCTTCTTACAAATTTGCATTTTTCCAAAATGGATTCTCAATCCAATCCTCAAATATTTTTGGGTTTGTCTCGAGATATCAATCTTTTCGTATGTTTATGCTAGCTCTCCAGAACCCACTTAACGGCGGAAGACAGTGGTGAGTCGGTGAAACGGTTGGCTTCTTGGTGGTGATGAGAGGTGTTTTGGCAAACTATGCTGCATGCACGACATAGATGGGATGACAAATGGAAGTATTGGGGTTAACCGACAATGTGGAATGTTGATGGGATTGAAATACGGGGAAGAGAGCCTGGGATTGAAGGACAAATTTGGAGGATAAAGAATTGAGTATTTGATAGAGAAATTGTTGTCGGATAAAGAATTGAGTATTTGATAGAGAAATTGTTGTCAATTTCTTGATTTAATTGCTTCTAATGCTGATTCTTTTTGCTTTTGCTCTCACCTAACTTTTTTTTTTTTTTTTATGACTGGAAAATCTGCAGTCGCTACCATTCAAGTGCTCTCACCTAACTCTTGTTCTTGAGAGAGAGAGAGAGAGAGGATTTGTAATTAATATGCTAAAATTTATATTATATCTATAAATTACGTGTTATGCATGTAGGAAAGGGGTTCCCACATTGGTCAACTCACATAGATAATCAATTACTATTGTGATATGACTATCGTAGCAGCATTAATGTAGCATTGTTGCTAACATATGCATTATACTATTACTGTTACGCATGCTAACTTATCTGTATTATAATTTTATTAACGGCAGCATGTTATTCATTTAAGGCTATTAAGCTTGATATTATTATTATTTTACTTTATCGTCACGAGTATTTGGAGGGATCAAATGGCCCCAATCGATTTGTATACGTTCATTGGAGATATTGTATTGTATTTCAAGTTGGTTTAACCCAAATTATATAGGTAGATATGATTGAAAATTTTGTTAAATCATTGTGTAGTAGCTATCTTCCGAGACTACCTATAAAGCTTCATCTCTTCAAGACAATTAATGAGCCCTCATTCATGGGAGCGACTCATATTTTACAAGCTATTTGTAAGTCCTCATATCTTGAAGACTATTTTAAAGTATTCATTTGCTCATAATAACTCATATATTTCTAAGCAATTCGTGAGCCCTCGCATAGTTTAAAACTTATATTTTAAAGTTCGTCCAGCACATAAATGTATGACTCAGACTTAGGGGACTAATGTTACATGTATAAATGACATGGCATCCATGTATCAAAGGGGATCCCACATTGATTGACTCGACATTGATGATCAATTGGATTGGGGTAAAAAAGTTACATTCATCTACTTGTAAATAATCTAAACTAATACAAAATTTGAGTGGAAGAAAATGAAATTTGAATTTGAAGAGAGGTGGGGTTAAAAGGTTACTTCTCTCTTCTTGTCACTTATTTTAGTCAAAAACTAAATGGGAGAGGTGCAATAATAAACCTTGTTAAATGAAGCCTTCAAATGGGAATTTGACGAATTTCAAGTCCAAAATAATTCTAAAAAATGATTTTTATAAAAATATCTCCATGGTGAAAGGTGAACGAAAATGAATGATTTGTGCAACTCATAACATATTTCCATCAATGCCTATTAACAAGAAACTTATTCCTTTCAAATCACTTGAATAATTATGCCTTAATGTGAAAATAATGAGTTTTTAACTCCCGAAAACATTTTCATAAAATATTTTATAAAAATATCTGCATGATGATTTGAATCTAAATTGTCTATGCAAAATATCATGCAATTAACCATTGTGACAAGACGATTATTCATTAAATTATTGTACTCAAAATTATTTAAACTTAGTGTCTTAAGCCGTTGTTCGAGCCTCATTTTTCCAAAACTCATTTTTTCTAAAACTCATTTTTAATCATACATTCTCCAAAAAATTACTATTTCAAAATCTATTAGTCCAAAATAATGAGGTTCAATCAAGGTCTAAATCTCTGGGTTTTTAAATAACTTATATCTTCGACTTTCATTACCTTGAATATGTCAAGCTTCTAGAACTCGTTTTTTAAAATGGGTCACCCTAACCAACTTAATAATATAAAATTTGGGACTTTACATCCCTCACACCTGAAAAAAATTTCGTCGTCGAAATTACCCTAAACAAACATTGTTAGATACTTGACTTTGATTTCTGCATCTGTTTCCCAACTAACTTCCTCTATCCCGTGATGTCATCATTGAACCTTGATCGGTGGAATTTTCTTAGTCTTTAAATTTTCTACTTTTTCGTCCAAAATAGCAACCAAAACTTATTCATAAGATAGGTCTTTCTAAACATTCAATATTTGATATAATTCACCACATTATCTAGATCATGCACATACTTTCTTCTCATAGACACATATGCACGAAAAAAACTTCTAGCTATAGAGCTAACCGATACATTACGTTAACAATCTTGTCAAAAATTTCAAAAGGTCTTATATAACGTGGTCTTAGCTTGCCTTTCTTACTATATTTTAGTGCACCCTTAATAGGTGCCATTTCGAGAAGATATTTTTACGTACTTCAAAATTCAGATTTTTTTTTTAATTGTTTACATAACTCTTTTGTCGATCTTGAGTTAATTTTATGCAGTTTCTGATCATATTGATGCATAAACTATTTGATCTACGATTTTTGGACCCAAATTTTTTCTTCTCACTAGCTTCTTTCGAATGAATTGAGTATCTACATTTTCTGTTATAGAAAGTCTCATATGGTGCCATACAAATGATAGACTGAAAACCGTTGTTATATTCCTACTTTACCCAAGGCAAGTACGACTCCCAATTTTCTTCTAAATTCAATTCACAAGCACGTAATATATCTTCAAATATATATACACATCAAAAAGACAAAGAATAAATAATTAGCACCACCTACATTAATTCTTGATATGAAATGAGAAATCCTTTTTTGTTGAATTATCAAACTTATAATAATACTTTCTTGAAAATAATCTAAAATTGACACAAATTTTGAGAGGAAGTGAAGTGAAATTCAAATTTGAACGAAGGTGTAGTAGGAAAGTTACATTCCTCTTTTGCTAATCTCCATTTTTAGTGAAACTAAATGGAAAAGTTGTGTAATAATAAACCTTATTGAATTGAGCATTCAACTAAAATTTTGAAGAGTTTCAAGTCCAAACTAAGTCTCAAAAAAAAAAAAAAAATTATAAAAGCTTCTACATGATGACAAATGAAAGAAAATGAATGATTAAGCAATTTGCAACAACTCCACGGATGTTTATTAACAAACAAGAAACTTATTCCCTCTAATTAACTTGAATAGTTGTTGGAAAATGATGAGTTTTTCACTCCAAAAAAATATTTTTATAATAATATTTAGAATATTTGCATGGTGACTCGAACTTGAGTTGTCTATGTGAAATACTATACAAATTATCATTGTGACAACCGAGTTATTCACTAATTTTTATACTAAAATTTATTTAAATTTAATATTTTAAATCTATGGACTTTTAAATAACGTACGTCTTGGACTTTTCATTATTTTGAATAAGTCCAGCCTCTAGAACTCGTTTCTTAAATATGTTATTCCTACCAATTTAAGAATATAAAATTTGGGACTTTACAAGCCAAATTTTGAGGTCAATTGTGTTGCATGTTTTTGAAAGGGGTAGAAAATGGGTTTCAATTTTGACATCTATAGTCATTCTCAAGTGAAGCTAGCGTTAACAAATAAAAGTGAATGAAATTTGGCCCCTCTTTGGGCTCCATTATTCAAAAAAAATATTTTTTTTCTTTTTTATTTTCAACCATGAATTCTTAAATAAAATATTATTACACAGAAATTCAAAATTTTTTCTTAGCTTTTAACAATACATTATTCAAAAAATCACTATTTAAAAATACATTTCTCCCAAAATCACATTAAAATGGAGCCCAAACAAGAGGTTGGAATAAAACCCAACTTGCATCACTGAAAATGAAACATTTTCGATGAAATTAAGGTTGTAGTTCGTAGATGAATTTGCAGACCCAAAGGTGGGTTAGGTTGAGGTGGGTATGGGGAGGTGAAGTGGGAAGATGATAGCGCCACTATTATTATTATTATTATTATTATTATTATTATTATTATTATTATTATTATTATTATTATTTAAGTGAGTTCTATTTATATTTTCCAAAAATAAAATTAGGAATCCTTTTACAATTTTCTCCTCACTTATTGTTGATTTCTTTTATTTTTATTTATTTAAAGAGGAGGTTCAATTCATCAATTTATGCGGATTTAATGAAAAAATGGACTGAAGGACTTGGTTTGTAATTAAGTGAAATGGTTTAGATGTCTGATGCTAAAAAAATGTTGAGGGTTAATTAGCAACAGTTTGCAAAAGTTGGTGACAGAAAGTGCAAATCTCCTTAATCATTATTTTTAAATATTATGTTATATTCTAAAATACGATCAAAATTCAAAAACATGAAAACAAAATAATGTAAAATGATTCAAGATGAGTTGAAAGAATTAAGGACGAAGACCAAGTTGTTGTCCCTGTCCCAAATTTCCTAATGGGGCGAGGATTCCTCATCCCGTTAGGACAGGGCAACACGAGTTGAGTAAGGAAAGAGTATTTTGTCATCCATAATTACAATTATTATAAAAATGGACATATCATATATTATCATAATTTGGCTATTTAACCATCTCTTTAATTGAAAAGGAATTTAAGTGATTATAAAGTTGAGTAATTTCGATAAATATTGTACTTTTAGTGCCCTTGTTTTCATCTCTCACCATTGTCTTCACCAATTTATTTTTCGTTTTCAATTTTTTTTTTTTAATACTTCAAATCCCTCACTCCATGTAATTCCCTAGTCCCTCACGCATAGCCAACCTCGATCCTTCCCTTAAAAAAATATGTAAACCATTAGTTTAAGTTCGGTGCAAAATTCAAATCTAAACATTGGATTATGTTACTTGTATATAAAAATAGAACATAAGGAATGCCATAAAATGATATGAATGAAAAAAAAAATTTGATAAAAAGGTTGACTGTATTTTAAATTGACAAATGATAAAATGACATATAACATTATGTAACTCATTATATAAAACTTGATATATATGTAAAAGAATGAATAAAAAATGCCCCTTATAGGGTGGTCGAGTTGGTGGAGTAGGTAAGCGCGGAAATCTTTGGTCACGAGTTTAATTCTCCCTATCAACACTTTTTTGGTCGAACCTGTCGCACAAGACTTTACTTAGTGCGATTTATTTGGTTGGTGTGGTTTGCACGCTATTGCGTCAACCCAAAAATTTACCCGGTGCGCACTCGAAGGGTAACGACTATGAGATCTCCCGTCATAAATAAAAAATAAATAAAAATAAAAATGAACAAGGGTACTATGTTTTTTTTTATTATTATTATTATTTATTTTTTTTGACCCCTAATGTCACATTTCAAACGGCGGTAACTAAACAAAAACACCCTATGTACGGTGTACCTGGCGCTACACCACTTGTAGTATGCACCACAACTAGCCCTAAAATCAATGGTTCACGGGAACCTCGGTTTCATTATCAAGTGGATGTACACACGAATCTATAAAATCTGTATCCGTACATATGTACGTATGTGTAATTTTTTTTTTTCCTTCCCATTTTGCACCATTAATTTGAAGAAGAACCAGAATTTGATTACAGAGATAGGGCAGTGCCGAAAATGGGGTCGGAGAATGATTATCAGATGAATGTGGTGAAGGGGGAGTTCGGATACGTACTCGAAGATGTCCCTCATTTCGCCGATTACATCCCCGATCTCCCTGTATATTTTTCTCTCCATCAAATGTCATGCGTATATAATGTGTGTGTGTATACATATGCGTGTATTCGTGACATTCTGTATTTGCATTTCTGTTATTGGAATGCACGCGTTTGATTCCTTTGAAGTTTGGCGCACTTTATTTTTGAGAGTGAGTTCGGTGATTTTGGTAGTGCCACTCATTTCGTGCGATTCTGAAATTAATTTTTGGAATCTTGTGGAATAAAATGTGAGAATGCAAGGAGTGATTTGGGGTGAGGTCACTGCCTTGAATTTTTTTATTGTTTAAGGATGTACGAGAATTTATTTAATTTTTTTTTTTCGTTTATACACATTAATAAAACGGTAATTACACATGCCAAGTAAAGAAATAGATACGAGTTGGAATCGTTGTAGATTATAAGTTTGTCTTACTGAGTATACTTTCTAGTTAATCTACATCATTAAGTAGTTAAAAGAGTTTTTTGAAGAACATTGGTTCATGCGACATTCTAATTAGAATGTTGATGGGTGAGATGGGATATTGTTATTACTGTTGAGTTAGAGAAGGAAAATCTATCTTATTCATTCACTTGATCTCCTTTTTTTTTTTTTTTTTGATACGTTGAATGACAAACTAGACTTAATTGTTGTTGTACAGTTCATGACCGAATAGTTAAAACACTCGTAATGTTGTGGAGATGGTTTGATGCATTGTATATGTATATATATTGGTCAGATGCTTATCATTGCTTTTGAATGAAAATTTGAGTTCATTGAGAAAAATGAATGTTTCATCAGCACGTTTCAATCAGGTCCTCAACTGATGTTGACATAACCAAATGTTAGAGCTTAGAAGTGCCAGAATAACCATAAAATAAAGTTAACTAAAACAGCGATTCTTGTTATTTCACTACTGTCATTGGTCAAAGATCTTCTTGAGTAAATGCTGAAGTTGAAGGGATGAGGTATTCCATATCCTGAATAAGCTATAGTTGATCTCTGTTTTTTGTGGTTTGCAGACTAAATGATTTGATAGTTCTATTATTTGTTAAGAGTTTACTTGTTCATATTGGTGCTTGGTTTACTGGCAGACTTATCCTAATCCACTACGATCCAATCCTGCATATTCAGTTGTTAAGTAAGTTGAACCTATCTTGCTCTCATGCTATTATTGGAATTCTTTTCTTATTAGACTCCTCTTATTGCTTTTGAAATCTTAATGAATATAAATGAGTTGATGTATCTTATATTTTCAGGCAGTACTTCGTTGACATGGATGACACTGTCCCCCAAAAGGTGAATTCAACTCTTCAACTTGTTCTGTTCAACCAGGATTGCTAGTCATAAGATCTTTATTATCTTGTTCTTTCTTAGTTTTGAGGAGTCTTTATCTCTCCTGATGATACACTTTGACAGATGCGTGCATGTATGTACTGATTGGGAGCTTGAAAGGGTTATCAATGATAAGGTTGCATGTTTGGAATGACAATGCCGATGTAAAGATCATGGGAGTAAACAATGAGGATTGCTGTACATTACTTCTAAAACAAATAAAGATTAATTAAATAAATTTGATGGGCTTATGGCATGTTCACGTTGCATATTGGGTTGTATGGTCCTCTTGTGTAGAAGTGCATAATCAATTTTTCTCCTGTATCTAAGTTCTAATGATGTTTCTTAACTTTTAGAACGTGATATTCTTGATGCTGCATGCCCATGCTGCATATTATATAATTGATAATTCCCGCTTTCCATTCAGGCTTCGTGAAAATTTGAAAAAGCAATTTCATGGACCTTATAAGTGATTTTTAACTGTACTCTAGTATTACGTTATTCATTGATCTTTTTGCAGATTGTTGTTCACAAGGACACTCCAAGAGGGGTACATTTTCGACGAGCTGGACCTCGCCAAAAGGTACAACTTTCCGTTCTTTGAATTCTACACTTAAAGGGAATTCAACAATGTGCAATTTCGTTGAAAGGCATCAGTGTTGCGCAGGTATATTTTGCATCAGATGAGGTGCAAGCTTGTATTGTGACATGTGGTGGTTTATGTCCTGGGCTAAACACAGTAATCAGGGAAATTGTACATAGCCTTGATTGCATGTATGGTGTCAACAAAGTCCTTGGAATTGATGTAAGTTGTCTGATTGTTAACTAATTGATATCCTCAGAAAATTTTGATGTTAGCTTTTGTTACCAAAAATGAAGATTTGACATTTGGCTTCAGAAATCAAAGTTTCTGTCACCACTGATTTATTAGAGCGATATTTTTTTTTTTTCCGTTTTTTTTTTTTTTTTTTTTTTTGGGTGTTGGAATTTGTATTTTGCATATTATCTAGAGTTGAGAGTTGTGATCATTAATGTGGCGGCCCTTAAGCCAAGAGAATGGTTTTGGCTACTGCAAAATAAAAGAGATGATTATCAAGTGTAGATAAAAAATGGCACTGTATATCTTTACATTCAAAATGATTACCTCATATGGGTGATAAGTCGTGCATATGTTACTTCAATTGAAATCTCAAGTTATGTTATGGTTCTTTGATTTATTCACATAATATATGATGTAAGTTGTTCAAATACTATGAACACAATTGATAACAAACTAACAATTAAAACATTGTGTTGGCTCCATAGCTTAATATAACTTTTTTAGTCACAGAATTTTATGTGGTACAGAAAATAATCATGGTATCTGTTCTGTTATCACTCATTTACAAAGTCCAGAAATTCAACAATACATGCAAAGCAATCTTAATACTATAATTTGATTGTTCTTGTTAAGGTTTTTGTTCATTGACAATGTTTGCTGCATAATGAGGATGCAATTATACATATATATATGCACCCTTTTTTGATTTCTATGGAAGGTAGTGAGGGCTGGTCTTGTAAAACTCTAATTCAAGCATAATATATATGTATGATTCATACCCTGGATTCATGAGACTATTTATTTAGATCTAGTATGTGTCACTTTCTTGAAAATTAATGGTAAGGGAGGTATGGATGTGAGGCATTGTTGTTACATGTTTTCTTATTTACCGGCTGATGTGGTTTTTTGCCCCTCTGTTTTTTAAGCTTCTATTATTGTGTTGTGCGATTTTTAAATTCCAACTGGAATGGTAATATTTTGTTATCATATCATACTTTAATGCGGGCATCTCCTTTTAGGGAGGCTATAGGGGCTTTTATTCAAAAAATACCATTACTTTAACTCCAAAGTCTGTTAATGACATACATAAACGTGGTGGGACAATCCTGGGAACATCTCGAGGTGGCCATGATACCATGAAGATTGTTGACAGCATTCAGGATCGTGGAATTAATCAGGTCAAGTGTGGAATTTTACTCTTATATTGCCAAAATGCACTGTTTTGGATGTTATTTGTTCTTTTATAGTGCTACTCCATTGGCATGTAATAAGCTGTAGGTTGGCTCTGATACGATATTACCGTGTTCAGGTTTATATAATTGGTGGAGATGGAACTCAGAAAGGAGCTGCTGTAATCTATGAGGTATTCTTGTTAATGAAATAAACAATCTGATACTGACTTGAGGATGCATTGAAAATAAACAATTTTCATCAGCTTTTTTTTCATTGAAGGGCAGTTTTATGCTGGCCTTTCGGACCTTTCTTGGCCGACCATGTGCCAAACAGCTTAATTTTTTGACACATGGAATCAGTTTAATTTTTTGTAAAGAAACTGTTGGAGGTTTTCCAACTTTTTATCCCTGATTTTCTGTATTATATACGATTTTGAACCCCTTGTATTAGATTACATGATTCTCAATCAACTTTCTCAAGTCCTGCTTCTAGTAGAGCAATTTTTTGACCTGTTTGGTGCAATTATTTCATTAGTTGCGGTAGTTTCTAATATAGTTCTAGCTGTTTTTGGCTGCTTTGGGTAGTTAAAGATTCTTCCTGTTGCTATCGTATGGGGAACATAAGGGACTTTTTTCCAACAAAGATACATAGGCCTGACATGTTGATGTGCATAACTGCATATCCTCGACTTCTGAGGAGATGGTGAGCCGCCATAGTAATAATCTCTTTCATTGTACAGGAAATCAGAAAGCGTGGTCTAAAGGTTGTCGTTGCTGGTATCCCCAAGACAATTGACAATGACATTCCGGTACCAGTCATCCTTCACATATTTGATTGTCTTGTTCTTTGCACATGTTCCCTGCGCTAATTGTAATCATTCTTCTTGGTGGTTAATCTAGTAGTTGACTTGAAGGGAAAGAATAGTCATTAGCTCTTCACATTGATCGTTCCACAGATCTTAATTTAGTGTTACTAAGAATAATTTCTTTGATATGAAAACTGTATTTTACAGATGAGTACTGTCCAACAAAATTAGCATGTCAGTTATATATATATAATATAATTTCATCTTGTAGCATACCTCATGGTTGTTGCAGAACTCCATTCTAAAAACTGTCTTGTGATATTATTTTCCTTTTATTAGTATTTGGGAGTTCTTACTACCTTTAAATTTCTGCTGCTGTTCTCTACAAATGAAATTATTTTCCCTTCACTTTCTGAAGAGCTTCAATTTTGCATTGGCTTGTGTAATTAGGTCATTGACAAGTCATTTGGTTTTGATACTGCTGTAGAGGAGGCTCAACGTGCCATCAATGCTGCACATGTTGAAGCTGAGAGTGCAGATAATGGCATTGGTGTGGTGAAGCTAATGGGTCGCTACAGTGGTAAGATATATTTACTTGCACCGCAATACACTAGGCAGTAATATGCGGAACACTACTATATTAGACTTGCTTTTCAAGTGTTGTTTGGAGTGGTCATGGCATTTCTGCATCAATTCAAGCTATGTAGCATCTGAGAAACTTATCCCATCCTCCCTGTTTATAGAGCACAGGTTTTGCTAGCAATATTCACATTATAAAACCAAAGAAACTTGTGCAGACCTGGAAAAGAATGGATTGCCCCTCATTCTGGTTCTATAATTAGTGGTATGATTATCAATATGTTCATCCAACTTTCTTGGAATTATTGATGCAGGATTTATTGCAATGTATGCTACTCTGGCTAGCCGAGATGTTGACTGCTGTTTGATTCCGGAATCACCCTTCTATCTTGAAGGAGAAGGTGGACTTTTTGAATACATAGAGAGATGTCTCAAAGAAAATGGGCACATGGTGATTGTGATAGCTGAAGGAGCAGGACAGGAGCTACTTGCAGCAAAAAATGAAGAGGATGCTTCAGGGAACAGGCTACTTCAAGACGTTGGTTTGTGGATTTCTCAAAAAATCAAGGTACAGCATGATCTAGATAGAGCTTCATGGCTGTTTGTAACATGTTCTTTTGGGGAAGATTTAAGAAAACATGAAAAGGTACTGGTAAATGAAAGGGAAACATTTCAAAAACATGGGATTAAAAATGGTGTACGAAACAGGCCTTTCTGAGGTGTTTTGAAAAGAATAACATGCTCTTTCCTGTATGCCTAAAATGGATATAGGCATCAACATGTGTTTTGAGTCCTATGAGTCATCTTGCTTTTCACATTTTTCTGTTTTCTCATGTCTGAAACAACAAAGCCCGACATGCAGATTGAAGTTACAAAACTGTGAATTTATTGAAAGGAGCATCATGTTGACCGATTTCTTTGTTAATTCACTTTTCACTTTTTACAGGATCATTTTGCCAACGAACTTAAGATGCTCCTTACACTAAAATATATAGGTAAGTATCCTCGTACTCGCGTTCTTTTATCCATGAAGTAAAAATGGTGCTGACCAAATTGTTTGGCAGATCCGACTTATATGATTCGTGCTATTCCAAGTAATGCATCTGATAATGTATACTGCACTCTCCTTGCTCAAAGTGCTGTTCATGGAGCAATGGCAGGTTACACAGGCTTCACTACCGGACTTGTCAATGGCCGGCATACATTTATTCCCTTTAATGTAAGTTTTATTTGTAATATAAGTAGAATCTAGATCATGAGATTTCATTCCCTTTGGCGACTTAGGTCCCTTTTATAGAAAATCTATATTCGTATGATATTAATTTCTTCCCAGTCGGATACCACTGGGCTTTTCGTGCCCCTTTTTTTAAGTACTTTAGGTAAGTCGTGATGCCTGAAAGAACGAAATGGAAAATTTGTGACAAGAATTCCACGTAGCCATTGTTTAAGCACAGGATAACTATTTGGATCCACTTTCTAATTCTCAGTACTTTTTATATGCAGCGAATTACTGAAAGGCAAAACGAGGTTGTCACAACTGACAGGATGTGGGCAAGGCTTCTTTCATCGACCAATCAACCAAGCTTCATCGGCCCTAAAGAAGCGTCTGAGATCAGAAAACAGAAAACACCTGCAACCCAGTTACTGGATGACGGGGAGGATTGCACTGACTAGAGGGCAGGTAATACAGAAACCAGCACGACATGAAATAAAAGCGCTTAATCTCGGATATCTACCATAATGTCGGATTAACCCGGTTATGTAGGAACATCCTTCAAGGTTACCAGTCTGATTAGATGCCTCAGCTGCGTGCAATGACTTTAATTTCAAGTTTTTTGAATAAGAGATGTGCAACCTAAAATGTTTAATGTGTAAGTGTGTTTTTACATTGGCCAGTTAGCCTAACCCAATACACGATGATATCTAGTAACTTTTTTTTTTTTTTACATTTTATTCTTATTTTTTGTTTGCAGATTTGATAGGGTTGAGAGGGATTATTATTTGCATCTTCCTTTCAGTGACACTTTTTATCCATGCAATAAATAGATATGATGGGAAATTAATGGAGACATTATTTATCCCCTATTTGGTGTAGCTAAAAATTAGACTTTTAGTACATTTTTGATAAAAGTTTATGAAATATGTGAATGAAAATTTGTAGGTCCCATAAAATATATAGTTAAAATTAATTATCAACTTTGACTTAGATTTTATCCATATCAAACAAGGGCTCAATTTAGTTTTCAAAATTTTCAATTTTGATGCTTATTTTAGAAAATATGGTTAGGTTTGATTTAATTTATTTGATTTGATTTTCCTACTTAGAATATGATCCTTGAAATTTCATGTAAAGGGGCCTATTGCATTTTATCTTGAAGTCCGGGTTTACAAGATTTATGGGATCACAATAGAACGAGTGTGAAGTGTGAACGTGATGAGGAAAAATGACGCAGACATATGCACCCACTCATTGTAAATAGATTGCTAAAATAAACAATTTTAATAATCAATAAAAGAAAACATGGGTTTTTTATTTTTTTTAATCTAAATAAGCTTTCATTCAACAATATCACCCAAAACAGCAGGTGTGATAAAATTTGGAATACAATCAACTCAACTACAAACAACTGGTGATAACAATCACATTGGGGGACTCTGGAACCAAGTGTGGGGAGTTCGATTCCTGGTTGGAGCAGCCAAGTGATGTAATAACCAGAGGAAGGGTTGGAACAGCTTGGTGATGTAATAATCATGGAGGAGGGTCCCTTTGGGGAAGGAGTAAAAGCCATGTGGGAACCTGGGAATCAACAAGGGCACAACCTGCGATTTACCTCCACTAGTCACTGAGGGACCGGGGGCTAGAGGTCCAGGATTTAGTCCGGCTAAGTTGGGACACCTGGGTTATCAAAAAAAAAAAAGCAAATGAGGCAAGACTATGGATCTCACTAATTCCCTCTTGAGGATAAACTGACATGTACCAATATCTACTTATTTCATCAGTGATATTGCAAAATAATAATGCTATTCATAGTCGCTTATTACAGTAGTCACCCTACGTGGCATTGTACATGAAGATTTGTGATTTGATGTATTGATGTGGTAGTTTTTTCTTGCCTAATATATTAAATCATTAATCGTTACATGTATGTCACATAGGACGATTGCGACAGTGAATGACTGCAAATAGAATTATTCATTACAACATTAAAGCAGATGGCAACCAAACGGAGGACCGAATGTAATGAACCACTCTGTGAATCACATTCTGCAATACCAACCCAAAGTCCATTAGCCTCAGCAAAACATATACGCGGCCATGAACAACTTAATTTCTATCTCCCCATATAGCCCAGATGATGGCAGGAAAGATGGTGAACTCCAACCGATTAATGTGGTGAAATATGTTTATAATGGAGTCATCCACCCGCTCCAAATTTAACCATATCTGATCTGCAAATCCTGCCAACTTCCAGACTCTCACGTTGCCGAACAAGTGAAGAAATTTTGAGTGTTTGATTCGGACATGTCGGGGATACGGGAACCTTGCGTAAGGTTTGCACCGGTGGCCATAGAAATATTTGATTATGGGTGGCAAGCCTAAACCCCACAACTCCTTCCACCACCGCCGGAAACCCTACTCGTCCCATCATCACTTCGAAATCCACGCGGTAGAAGGTGATACGCACTCTTCACAGAATAATCCCCCTTCGCCTCGTAGTGATAAATTAATATTTCTGGTCGGTCGGTGAGGCTTAGGGGGATGGATTTTATCAGCTCCGTATGCACTTGCATATAATTGTCACTCATCAACGTGTCATCCCAACCTCTACATTCCCAAGGGGAGCCGAAACCGGCGGAAAGGAGTCCAGCCTAGCTAGGCAGCCAAGGGTCAGCCAAGACCTGAATGGAAGTGCCATTTCCCACTCTCCAGCGTAGTCCCTCTCCACTCTTCAGAGATGATGAACCAGGTTTGTCCCTGGCTGACATAAAATCACTGGATCTGAAATACTTCCATTTTAGAATCTATGCTCCCAAGCTCTTGTCGTCAGTCAACAGACGCCATGCATATCTTGATACCAGGGATTGGTTGAATAGTCGTAGGTCTCTGAATTCGAGGCCCTCCATTCCCTTTGGTTTGCACAGGTTGCTCCCTTTACCCACACCATCTTCTTCTGACCATCCAATGAACCCCACCACAACTTGAAAATGAGGGACCTGGTTCATGGCATAGTTTTTGTCCATGTGCAAGAAGAGGTCCGGTCAATTCGTACAGTCATTTTTGACAAATCTTTTAATTCTTCAATAGCGGCTGCATGGTCGAACTTCGGAGGGAGGCTCCTTAGAACTTTTTCGACAACTCTTTTGTCATTGATGTTATCTCCACATCCTTTTATTTGATTTAATATCTCTGAAACTCGAGAAGAGAAATCTTGGATGGTTTATCGTTCTCCATTTTTAGATTGTCAAAATCCTTTCATAAAGATTTAAGTTTCAAGGCGATGGTTATCTCATAGCCTTAAAATTCTTGATTTAAAATTTTTTATACATCTTTGGCTTTTTTAACACAAAAAATATGGGGAAAATTTGAGTTTCCAATTCCTTGTCGAATATATCGCAAACGCCATTGCATCTTTCTTTTTAT
Organism: Olea europaea var. sylvestris; assembly: GCF_002742605.1. Classification (NCBI taxonomy): domain Eukaryota; kingdom Viridiplantae; phylum Streptophyta; class Magnoliopsida; order Lamiales; family Oleaceae; genus Olea; species Olea europaea. Next base: position 255,352 of record NW_019266002.1, on the reverse strand, counting down.
ATTGCTTTTGTAACTTCGGGTCTTCTTCATCATCTTTGGACGAATCTTCTACTACCTCTGCATTTTCAATGACATCCCATAAATCCAAAGAGAGAAAGCAAGTATGTTTGCATTTGCTTGCTCCAATATTCATAACGTTCACCTTCAAAGATTGGTACTGTACACTAATCTGTTTTTGTTGAAAGAAATAAAATCCGCTGCTTAAGATAATGGGCTGCAATTTAGAAAATCAGCACTTTAATTCACTTCTCGTGGTAGTGAATAAAGTTTAATTGTTGCTGAAATTACAAACAACTTCAGGTGCATACCTTCAATAGGCTTTGGTTGACTATTGGAATTAAATTTTTGCTCCTATGGTCGGTTTTTGAATCTGATTTTGTTTTGTGTTTTGGCTTTGGTTGGTTATGGTTTTTATTTTCTTTCGTATGCTCTCATACCATTGTAGAAAAGTGGTTATGAAAAATAGAAGATTCTATTTATGGAATTTGAGAGTTTTACAAATGAGTTGTTCCAGTATACTCATTTCTCTATTTTTTTCCGGAGATTTTTTACGCTTCTCTTATCTCATCAATGTTAGATACATGTCTTCCTTCTATAGAGAAAAAGAAGTAATCTAATCCGAAGAATTATCTACCATAACAAGAAGATAACATCTATAGTTTATACCTACTTGCAGCTGTCTTCATCTTTATTCACAGCATGTATATTCTCCAGAATGTTCAATGCCGCTGTCAGCTATAACTGATTTTCAAAGTTCTAGATTGCATCTTTGAATATTCAAATCAAGTATATAAATTGAACTGTAAATCTTATCCATTTGACCATTTTTTGAATCTTCAAAGTCGTTGAATTGGATTTGAATTCTTTAAAGATTACAAATTAATTTAGAACTTTTAACATTTTAAACATGTTCACAACACAAGAAGGCACTGCTAGCAGGACTTCTTTTATCAGCACCTCTATCTTCCGCCTGCTGAAAATAATCCATACTTCCAACCTCTTGTTGGGTGTAGACGGAAATAGATAACAGAAATATGAAATTTTTCTTATGAAATTTGAGGAATTACAAAGGAGTTGCTACAGCACACTCTTTCTCTATTTTTTTGAGAGGTTTTTCTCACTTCTTCTACATACATCACACTAGATGAAATCCTCTCTATTTATAGAAAACATTGAGTAAACTAGTCTTACTAATTCTATACAATTACAAATAGGTAAAAACTGTTTTTTCATCATCATTTACAGTTGGAATATATGCATTTGTAGCTGTGTTTGAACATTATAAGTGTCAAATGGCTGCTGCCTGATGTAATTTCCAAATTGCAGAACGTCAGAATATGAATTGATTGTCGTCTATGTTAATTTCCAGCTTGCATAAGTTCAGTATACAACTTGAATTGAAAATCTTATCCTTTGACCATTCAATGAATAAAGCCTTTGTTAGTTGAAGTGTTCAATTTGGATTTGAACTCTTTGAATCTTCTTTTGTTGTTGAAGTTTCCAATTTGGATTTGGACTAGATGAAGATTACAAATTACTCTTAGAACTTTTTAACACCTCTAACCTTGTTTCAGAGCTTATCTTTTGTTGCAGTAAAACTTTGGGTTTTATTCCGATCCACCACAGATGGAAGCCCAAATATATATTATGTGCAACACTATTATTCAGTCCTGCAATAAACTCCTATCAGGAGAACTCACATTAAGGCTAAAAGTAACCATGGACTTATCAAAATCGATGCATTGCCATAGGTTTCGAGGATAGTATATATAGTAAGGAAGTCAAACAGTGTAGCTCAGAAGAACAGAAGTGAGTCATCTGCGAAGAATAGCTGACTTATCCTCGATCCTGTGCCCATGAGAGAAACCTGAAATTCAGCCTGCTGAATAAGGGAGAATTATCCCTCAGCACATAATAGAAATAGGTATGGAGATAATGGACAACCATGTCTGAGACCTCTGCTGGGCGATAATTAACGCAGAATGAGAATGTGGCTGTAGATATATAATACATAATCTCATTCATCATATATAGTGCTTAAGAAGGACCATTCAACCTGTTCGTAAGTTTTGATGATGTCTAGTTTGAGTATCATAAACCCATTTACGTACATTTGTTCTTTTCCCCATTATTTTAGCATTGTACATAGAAAAAATTTGCTCTTCATTCATAGAAGTAAAATTTGGCATAATTTTAGCATTATACAGCAGAGCAAAAATTTTGCTCTTCTTCGTTTTATGTTAATGCTTTTTGGTGTCACTGAGGAAGGTTTTTCAAAAAATGTTGCTAGCATGACCACATGAGGAGTGTAAACACTCAGGTTGGGGGCGGTTTTTGATGTATTTTCAAATTAAATTGCTTGTTTGCTTGACAAAGAGAAATTTAAAACAAAATCATTGCTATGCCTGTGATGTGAATATGGTTAAGATGTCGTCTTACTATAGATTTATTACAATTTACATTACCTTCATCCAATTTAGTAGATGCATGCTTGTGGATAGTATTTATCTAAAATAGCATTTTTGTACACAACGATAATAAATAGCATTTTTGCCATCTCTATTTTTCTCTTCAATGTGAGGATTAAAAAGTCGCGCTTTAGACAAAAATACGCGCTGAGTAGGGATGTCATATCTTATGGAGATAATACTTGGAACTGAGAGAAAAGCCATGGTTAGTAAATCAAGAATTGAAGTCTCCATTTTCTAGAATATAAGATGTGAAATTGTACCACTGCTACTTGAAAGAAAGCCAATGAAAGTATTTGCATTTGTTTAGAAAAATAAATAAAAATATACACATGTATTTAGTTTGCTCAACTCATGAAGTGAAAAACAAAATTCAAAAATACCATGGACTTATCAAAATCGATGCATTGCCATAGGTTTCGAGGATAGTATATATAGTAAGGAAGTCAAACAGTGTAGCTCAGAAGAACAGAAGTGAGTCATCTGCGAAGAATAGCTGACTTATCCTCGATCCTGTGCCCATGAGAGAAACCTGAAATTCAGCCTGCTGAATAGGGAGAATTATCCCTCAGCACATAATAGAAATAGGTATGGAGATAATGGACAACCATGTCTGAGACCTCTGCTGGGCGATAATTAACGCAGAATGAGAATGTGGCTGTAGATATATAATACATAATCTCATTCATCATATATAGTGCTTAAGAAGGACCATTCAACCTGTTCGTAAGTTTTGATGATGTCTAGTTTGAGTATCATAAACCCATTTACGTACATTTGTTCTTTTCCCCATCAAATGCAGAAGCTCAAAAACTGATATGACATTGTCGGTTATTAGCCTACACGGAACAAAGGGAATTGTGTGACACGGTCTTCAGTTTCAATGCAGCATAGAATCTCAAATATGCTCTTATGACAACTATTTTTCTTTGTCCACGTTCAATATGGTCATATGTATCATTCTTTTTATGTTAATGCTTTTCGGTGTCACTGAGGAAGGTTTTTCCAAAAATGTTGCTAGCATGACCGCATGAGGAGTGTAAACGCTCGGGTTGGGGGCGGTTTTTGATGTATTTTCAAATTAAATTGCTTGTTTGCTTGACAAAGAGAAATTTAAAACAAAATCATTGCTATGCCTGTGATGTGAATATGGTTAAGATGTCGTCTTACTATAGATTTATTACAATTTACATTACCTTCATCCAATTTAGTAGATGCATGCTTGTGGATAGTATTTATCTAAAATAGCATTTTTGTACACAACGATAATAAATAGCATTTTTGCCATCTCTATTTTTCTCTTCAATGTGAGGATTAAAAAGTCGCGCTTTAGACAAAAATACGCGCTGAGTAGGGATGTCATATCTTATGGAGATAATACTTGGAACTGAGAGAAAAGCCATGGTTAGTAAATCAAGAATTGAAGTCTCCATTTTCTAGAATATAAGATGTGAAATTGTACCACTGCTACTTGAAAGAAAGCTAATGAAAGTATTTGCATTTGTTTAGAAAAATAAATAAAAATATACACATGTATTTAGTTTGCTCAACTCATGAAGTGAAAAACAAAATTCAAAAACTTACTTTGATAAACAGTCAGATTCGTACGTTGGCATTGGTATTTGAACTTTCAACTTCAATTTCAAACTGATAATCCATGTTTTGCTGTTGTTTGAGAACTGATAGCTCGCTATTAATTAAAAAGCGGTCGAGTTAAAATGCAAAAAAGAACATTGATACAACTAGAATGGCCGATGATATAAAGAATAATTATGATAACATTTCAAGACTAATTGTACTACTATCGTTGTCTTTATGAAATTTCATTTTTATATTTTTGTTTTGTACTTCAAGTTCTTGTCAACGCTGTCTGGGCTTGGAAAGAAATTGCTTTATACTTCCTGAATTTGCATTTGAGCGGTTATACTGTTATAGTTTATGGGTTTTCTTATATGGAAATGTGGGCAGTAATTAAATTAATTAATTAGCAGGATCTTAAATTTCCTGCATTTGACATATTTTGAAGATAATTTTTTAAGTTATGCTGTCGACAGTTTAAAATTTTATGCATGAGCAAGAGGAGGAGGTACCAATACTTAAGATAACACGCATTGAACGTTGCAAAAACCTGAAGATAACACGCAGTGAACATTGTAAAAAACCTTAGACAACATGCACTTAACGTTGCGAAATATCTTAAGACAACACGCATTGAACATTGCTAAAACCTTGAGACAATACGTATTGAACTTTGCAAAAGACCTTAAGACTATACGCATTGAACGTTATGAAAGACCTTAAGACAACATGCATTGAACGTTGCCAAAAACTTAAGACAACACGCATTGAACGTTGTGAAAACCTTCCACTCTACGGCAACATCAAAGCCTGCAACATGCGCCCGAATCTGCGAAAGATCAATGGCAACTTTTTTTACCGCTGCAAAAAGCAATTTTTGGTGTAGTGTATTTGTTGATATTAACTCAATTTTTAATGTTTGGATGCGGAAACACATAATTTCAATGTTCTAAAAGGTGTGAAAGTCTGTTCATGCATACGAACAAAGCGTGAAAAAATGCCGTAAAATTTTTTTTTTTTGACCGCCCCCATTAAGGCTAGCGTCTTTTTAAATTAAAAAATAATAAATTTTTATTTTTTTTGGACCTAATAAATAATGTGGATTTAGGCACTAAATTAGTGTGGATGGTTCATTGGGCCATTTACCTGAAAATGGGTACTGTGCTTTCAATTTTTTATTGTCTAATTTTTGAAAATTGGGAAATTGTGTAGTCGTAGGAATTGTTAATTAATTATAGTATTTATGATTGTAGTAGTTTGGTGTGCATTATTTTATTTATTTAATAGTCATGAAATAGTTAAATAAACATTATTAATAAGAAACACATTTTTACATGTAGACTTGTGAAGTTTGAGATTACATTTCACACTTGGATATGTAGCATTTTACTTGGGCTCAATAATCGGTATACCATAGATGCGTCTTTCCCTATCATCTCATATTAGAGAAAGATCTTCTTTATGTTCTAAAGTCTACATCGAATATGGATCGAACTGTATCAAGATATTTTGACCAGCTCACAAATAGCTTTAATGGACGAACAGCCTAACCTTTGGAACATACTACAACATCACACTCGACCTTTTGCAATCTGCTCACAGCTTACACCATTTAGAGCACTCGATAATTCATAATGAACAAAAATTTAGATTACAACCTCATTGGCTCAACTAAATTTTTTTTGTCTATTGATTTATTTTATTTTTTTTTATTTTTTTCCTCCTTTGCTACTTGTCTTCTCATCTGTATATACTCTCAAAGTTATACATCTAACCTATAAAACTCAATTTTCACCTTCATTTTCTTTTCAAAATCAAAATTTGATGTTCGAACATTTGTTTGTAGAATGTAAGACTAATTTTATTTTGTATCATTTGTAGAAGTCTGTCTTGTAGATTCCATAAGCACTTTGTATATATATATATAGACACACACACATACAAATTGAGCGAATTTCTACTTATTTTGACGTAAGTTTTGTCTTCATACTTTAAATCCATATTTGGAGATACTAGAGCAAAAAGGAGGATTTTGACCATAATTTGAGTTGGTTCCAAATAACTGAAGACTAACTTGATTACATAGGATTGATATGAAGCATTAAGAGAGCAATTGAAGGAAAGTCATAAGTTTTGTGAGTGAAATTTAATTTATCTAAAGTTTGGGAACTGATTTGCACACTTTTGAAAATTGAGAAGGATCAATTTTGAATGATTATGGAGTTTCAAGACCAATTTGGATGCTTTTAAAAGTGAATGGTTATTAGTATTATTCTTTATGTTTGAAGTAACTGGCCATTATTTCATTGATATAGTTGAATTATATATTTAGACCACATAGTAAAAATTGAAATTTGAATTAAAAAAAAAAAAAATAGATTTACACTTTACCAACGTTGTGATACAACCGCAGTAGGCAAGTTGGGGCTAATTGCGACAATTAATTACTCTTGGTTTTGTCGTGGTTCGAATTGTAGCCTCACTATGGCCCGACCGAGAATTTTAGGTTTTGTATACAAATAATATGTAGGGTATATTGGTCCTTTTGGTGGCACGATTTTGAAGGTGGTTTGTGGTCTATACAAAGACCGATTGTAGGACATACATATATTAAGGGGATTTTATACCACATAATAGAATATCATAAAGAGAGATTTGACGCCATAAAAACGTAAGTGAAATTAAAGAAACGACAACACGCAATAAATGTGGCAAAAAACTTAAGATAACACGCATTGAACGTTGCAAAAACCTGAAGATAACACGCAGTGAACATTGTAAAAAACCTTAGACAACATGCACTTAACGTTGCGAAATATCTTAAGACAACACGCATTGAACATTGCTAAAACCTTGAGACAATACGTATTGAACTTTGCAAAAGACCTTAAGACTATACGCATTGAACGTTATGAAAGACCTTAAGACAACATGCATTGAACGTTGCCAAAAACTTAAGACAACACGCATTGAACGTTGTGAAAACCTTCCACTCTACGGCAACATCAAAGCCTGCAACATGCGCCCGAATTTGCAAAAGATCAATGGCAACTTTTTTGACCGCTGCAAAAAGCAATTTTTGGTGTAGTGTATTTGTTAATATTAACTCAATTTTTAATGTTTGGATGCCGAAACACATAATTTCAATGTTCTAAAAGGTGTGAAAGTATGTTCATGCATACGAACAAAGCGTAAAAAATTGCCTTAAATTTATTTTTTGACCGCCCCCATTAAGGCTAGCGTCTTTTTAAATTAAAAAATAATAAATTTTTATTTTTTTTGGACCTAATAAATAATGTGGATTTAGGCACTAAATTAGTGTGGATGGTTCATTGGGCCATTTACCTGAAAATGGGTACTGTGCTTTCAATTTTTTATTGTCTAATTTTTGAAAATTGGGAAATTGTGTAGTCGTAGGAATTGTTAATTAATTATAGTATTTATGATTGTAGTAGTTTGGTGTGCATTATTTTATTTATTTAATAGTCATGAAATAGTTAAATAAACATTATTAATAAGAAACACATTTTTACATGTAGACTTGTGAAGTTTGAGATTACATTTCACACTTGGATATGTAGCATTTTACTTGGGCTCAATAATTGGTATACCATAGATGCGTCTTTCCCTATCATCTCATATTAGAGAAAGATCTTCTTTATGTTCTAAAGTCTACATCGAATATAGATCGAACTGTATCAAGATATTTTGACCAGCTCACAAATAGCTTTAATGGACGAACAGCCTAACCTTTGGAACATACTACAACATCACACTCGACCTTTTGCAATCTGCTCACAGCTTACACCATTTAGAGCACTCGATAATTCATAATGAACAAAAATTTAGATTACAACCTCATTGGCTCAACTAAATTTTTTTTGTCTATTGATTTATTTTATTTTTTTTTATTTTTTTCCTCCTTTGCTACTTGTCTTCTCATCTGTATATACTCTCAAAGTTATACATCTAACCTATAAAACTCAATTTTCACCTTCATTTTCTTTTCAAAATCAAAATTTGATGTTCGAACATTTGTTTGTAGAATGTAAGACTAATTTTATTTTGTATCATTTGTAGAAGTCTGTCTTGTAGATTCCATAAGCACTTTGTATATATATATATAGACACACACACATACAAATTGAGCGAATTTCTACTTATTTTGACGTAAGTTTTGTCTTCATACTTTAAATCCATATTTGGAGATACTAGAGCAAAAAGGAGGATTTTGACCATAATTTGAGTTGGTTCCAAATAACTGAAGACTAACTTGATTACATAGGATTGATATGAAGCATTAAGAGAGCAATTGAAGGAAAGTCATAAGTTTTGTGAGTGAAATTTAATTTATCTAAAGTTTGGGAACTGATTTGCGCAATCTGCTCACAGCTTACACCATTTAGAGCACTCGATAATTCATAATGAACAAAAATTTAGATTACAACCTCATTGGCTCAAATAACTATTTTTTGTCTATTCCTTTTTTTTTTTTCCTCCTTCTCTGCTTGTCTTCTCATCTGTATATACTCTCAAAGTTATACATCTAACTTCTAAAACTCAAATTTCACCTTCATTTTCTTTTCAAAATCAAAATTTGATGTTCGAACATTTGGTTGTAGAATGTACGGCTCTAATTTTATTTTGTCACACTTTTGAAAATTGAGAAGGATCAATTTTGAATGATTATGGAGTTTCAAGACCAATTTGGATGCTTTTAAAAGTGAATGGTTATTAGTATTATTCTTTATGTTTGAAGTAACTGGCCATTATTTCATTGATATAGTTGAATTATATATTTAGACCACATAGTAAAAATTGAAATTTGAATTAAAAAAAAAAAAAATAGATTTACACTTTACCAACGTTGTGATACAACCGCAGTAGGCAAGTTGGGGCTAATTGCGACAATTAATTACTCTTGGTTTTGTCGTGGTTCGAATTGTAGCCTCACTATGGCCCGACCGAGAATTTTAGGTTTTGTATACAAATAATATGTAGGGTATATTGGTCCTTTTGGTGGCACGATTTTCAAGGTGGTTTGTGGTCTATACAAAGACCGATTGTAGGACATACATATTAAGGGGATTTTATACCACATAATAGAATATCATAAAGAGAAATTTGACGCCATAAAAACAGAAGTTCGATACGCTTGTTCCAATTATTTCTCTGATTGGATCATTGGCTTAAGAGAAATTTTGTAAAGGGCTCTTACTGTCTTTATAGATTAGATGAATACTGAGGAAGACCAGACCTTTTTTTTATCCCTCTTAGTGGATAGGCACAAGAGAGACACGAGGGACACAAACATATATTTAAATGGAGAAAAATAGAGCTATGTTTGAAGAAGTTGACTTAATTGAATATGATTTATTTGAACTCAATAGATTATTGTCAAAGTTCGGTGATTAAGATTAAGAGAGTAACTATGTTGAATTCGTGAATTCTACCACTTTTCATACATTAGTAAAAAAACTCAAAATTATTTTTCCGGCACATTTGAGTTGTTTTCAAAGATTAATAATTATTAGAATCATAATTAAAATCACTTTGAAATGTTTTTATTCAAATAGAAGTTAGGTATAGTTAAGCCAATAGTTAGATAGAAAATTGTCGTGGGAATGATAATTCAGACTCTTTCGATTCCTATCGTACGCTTGTAATTATCACACAAGAGCATATACATATAGATTTCAAACTGGAGTATCTTCTGATCATACCATATATATGTAGATGCGTTTCCATTTTCCAGTTGTGCTTATTTTTGAAAAAAAAAAATGTAGCACAAAATCAATTTACTAATGTTTCCTAGTGTTTCTATGTGGCACACGATTAACCGCAATCGGACTATGTACGGCACATTAGACTATCTTCCCCATGAAATGAGTATTCATATTCTGTTAATTATATAGTCACGGACGATCTAATACTGCATATCAAACATTCATATTACTGAGCAATACTATAATAAGAAATTACATTGTGGAGATGGAGCACGACACAAATGTAGACGTATAGAGCCTTGGTATCCGTATCCTGTATTCCTATGAACACACTGCTTTATATTTAGCAGAAAACTGACTAACTTTTAAGATCTGAAATTGCATATAATTTGGCTATGTTGTTTGCAGGGTTGTTTGGGTGGGTTTTCAAATTCCCTCCAAAGCTTATTCAAAAAAATTCGTATTTTTTTTTTTTTAATCGATGCCTTGTCAATTTCTCCGAATTACAGGTGTTAAAATAGGAGAATACACTTGGAATTGATGAAGTTTTAAGCTCAAATCACTCAACTTAGAAAATTATTTCAATTGAATACAAAACTTTAATTTGTCATAATTGAGTCACTGAACTTTATTTTGGTTTTGAAATTAACTCCTCACACCTATCGAGACAAATTAAAATTTAGAGATCCAATTTTAGAAAGAGTGGTAAATTAGAAGTTCTCATAATGATAAAGTAGGAGGGAATTAATACTATAATTAATACCTATATCAAGAGCAAAATAAAATTGTCCTTGCCAAAATAAAATCCTTTAAGATTCAAGGATTTTTCTATTTGTACACGGGGGTACAGACCCCTCACGAGAGTTAACTTCAGTGTACAGACAATATGTCTCAAGATTCAAAATGAAGAAAAAGAGAGGAAGAAAAAAAAGAAGTTACTTGTTAAAATTAACTACGAATGGTCAGAAATGTTCATCAATTAGTGCTTGCTACTAAACAGGACCAAAGATCCAACGTATAAGATTTTACTTCATTTTCTTACTAATGGTTCAATCCACGAATTAAACAGTCTTTGAGGAGGGGAAAAAAAATCGAACATGCCCTTAGCCCTCAATCCGTAATATCAAGCAAGAACCCAAGAGATCAAACAATCTATTAATAAAATCGCCTGGAAAAAAATCTTTACTGTCATTACACAGATGAACTATTCACAACAACTTCTTGAAGGCATGCATCTCAAAAAAGCCAGTTGAGACTAATGTTTCCCAGCCATATGAATAGTGGGAACTGTGCCAAGGCGATGAGCAATAGAAGATAATGATGCCTGCTCGAATCATAACTCCTCACTTCAGCAAAAAGAACTCTCTTCATTGTCTTCACCAAGAAAATCCCCATACAAAGGCACGTCCACGGCATCAGAAAGTAGTACGAATAGTTCCAGACAATCTTCCCCAAGATAGCCAGAGACAGTCCCGTGAAAGTGTATCCAGCGTATGCCACCATATCAAGCAAAGGCGCCTTGCCACTACCCAATGTAAACAATGTTGCTTTCAGAAGGATAACTTGCAAACACCAGCCTACCAAGCCCTTGGCGAACAGCCAGTTCAGAGCTTCTGGGCTAAACCTGGGAAGCAATAGAAAAGACACCAGAGCTTTTTTAACATTTGACAGTGGGTAAATGTAGAGAGAGAAGGTAGGAAGCATACTACATTCAGAATTCAGAGATGGTGAGGTAAAGGAAAACGTTGAAACGGGAATGGGGATGGGGATAGGGGTGGGAAAAACCCAAGCCAACCCACGAAAACCACCCGAACCGACCCAAACCGATTGGTTTGGGTCGCTTTTTTTGTGTTTTTGGCGGGTTTCGGGTAATGGGTTATGATGTTGGGTCGGTTTGGGTCGGGTGGTGGGTTAAACCAAAAAAACCGAAAGAACCCAAACCGACTCAACCCGCAAAATTAAGTGAAAAAAATGACCTACTATAAAAGGAAAAGAAACCTAAAATTTCACTTTACTTCTTCACCACAATCACAGCCGCAAGACCCAAGCCCTAATTTCTCTCGGTATCTCCCGTCATTTTCTCTCAAAATCGTCGGAGAGCTACATTTTTCAGTTGTCGCCGGCTCAACAAAGGTCAATAACCAACTTTCTTGTCATTTTTACCTTTTTAGCACACAACCAACCACAATCACAAACTCACACACACCATGAACCACAATCCTTCCACTCGAATTCTTGTAGCTAGTGACCTGTTGAATTTACTAATTTCGTGTTCTAACTTGAGTAGCGCATCGAAAAAAATTGTGCTGCTTGCACCTGTTGTATACGAGCTGTATAATTTTTTGTATGATTTTTTGAAACATGGGTTTAGTTTGAGAATGGAGGTTGGAGATTTGGTAGAGAAAATGGTTAGCTATATTATGGTATACTGTGGGGTCGATGATTATGCAAATGGAATTGTTGATATTGATAAATCAGTGCTGTGTTTTGAGGATTTGGTTAGGGTTTGGACTGTTGACCGAGGTGGAGGGAGTTGTACAAATAGGGAAGATTTGAGGGCTTTTTTCCCCATTTTGAGTGATGATGTTTGGAATCAGATGAACACGAGGTGTGGGATTGGGGCATTAGCTAGGATTGTCTTGCATGAAGTGTTTTTGCTGAGGTTGTGTCTGAAATTTGGTTCGGGTGGGAGTAGAGAGGAGTTGCTAAAAGATGCACAAAATATGGCGGCTCATTTTAGTTTGCACCATTTTCCTCAAGTGGTCCCTTAATTTGTGACATAACTAATCGGAAATATATGGCAGAATTCATTTCGCCATTAATTAGTCCACTTATCTACTACTCACATCTATCTATCTATAATTCAAACTATTTATGTACACTTCCCAGCATGATTTATACAAACGAAAATGTAGGTTTAATATTGATTTTGTTTCAGCAAGCATCTCCTTTTTTAATAGTATATTAAGTAAAATTGGAATTGCTTCTTTCTTACAGTATTTTAGAGAAGCAGCTAGACCTTCTTCAGTCTCTGTAATTGTGGATCTTTTGGAAATTGGAGTCAGAATGACTTGCATTGTCCTTAAGTAATGGACTCAGGTGCAATATTCTTCCTTTCTTGTAGTGCTTTAATAATTGTAATTAAATAGATGTATTTGGTGTATTCATAATTTTTGTGGAATATGTTGGTAGATATGGATGTATGTGAAGAACGTGGCACACAAGCTCAATCAAATGACATAAATTTGCAATTTGGTCTTCCTCCACGTGCACCATCAACATTAGGTAAACGAAAACCTAATAGATTAGCTTCTTATGTTTCGGATCACTTCGCTCTATTGGGCTCAAGGGATGATCCAGATGTTAGGTGCAAGTGTAATTATTGTGGAGTAGATTATGCTTGTGGTACTAAGAAGTGTGGTACTAGTACATTGAGTAATCATTTGACAAATCAATATAAGAAATATCTTGGTAGATTAGTGGATAAGAAGCAAAAAACATTATCATTTGAGAACAAGAAAGAGGGTGGAAGTAGCAATCTTATTGCTGTTGGTCGAAGCAAAGAAGAGTGTAGAGTTGCATGTGCTACAATAATAGTTTTGGATGAATTACCTTTTAAGTTTGTTGAAGCTCGTGGTTTTAGGCTCTTTTGTAGTGTAGCATGTCCTCAATTTAAGGCTCCATCTCGTAGGACTCTTGTTAGAGATATTTATCAGTTGTATTTAGATGAAAAATTGAAATTGAAAGATGCCTTTTCTTTTCATCGTCAAAGGATTTCCATTACAACTGATACTTGGACTTCTATTCAGAATGTTAATTACATGTCTCTTACAGCACACTACATTGATCTTGATTGGACGCTTAATAAGCGTATTTTGAGTTTTTGTGTTGTTCCAAATCATAAGGGAGAAACAATTGGAAAAATGATTGAGTCTTGTTTGCATGATTGGGGGGTAGAGAAAATTTTTGCAATCACTGTTGATAATGCAAGCTCCAATGACACAGCCATTTCTTATCTTAGGCGAAAGGTAGTTTCTTGGGGTAGTAGTGGATGTATTCTAGATAGGAAATATTTGCACTTGAGATGTTGTGCACACATCATCAATTTGATTGTTAGTGAAGGGTTAAGGGAAGCACATGACTCTATTGTGAATATTCGCAATGCAATCAAATATGTGAAATCTTTTCCCTCTAGGTATGAAAAATTGAAGGAGTGTGCAAGAAAAGAGAAAATTGATTGCAAGTCTATTGTGTTTTTGGATGTTCCAACTAGGTGGAATTCTACCTATTTGATGTTGGAAACGGCATTGAAATTTGAAAAAACTTTCGATAGGTTAGAAGAAGAGGATGATCAGTATTTGCATTACTTTCAAGAAGATTATAGTGGTAGAAAAAGGGGTGGACTTCCGTCAAATTTAGATTGGGAAAGCGCATCCGTGTTTGTTAAATTTCTTAAAAATTTCTTCAACATGACTTTGAAGTTTAGTGCTTCATTGCAAGTGAGTGCTTGTGCTTATCTTCATGAAATTTGTAATCTTGTAATCGAATTGGATGAATGGATATAAAGTGGAAATTTTTCGTTGGGTGAAATGGCAACTAACATGAAGAAGAAGTTTGATAAGTATTGGGGTAAAATGGAAAATGTGAATCAATTATTGCTTTTTGCTACTATTCTTGATCCAAGATACAAAATGGATTATGTTGAATATTGTTTGAATGATCTATATATGGATTGGGAAGTTGTTAGTAACATGATGAAATCTTTGAAAGCAAATTTGATGGCTATTTATGAGTGGTATGTGAGTCATGAAGGTATTCATGGAAGTAGTCAAGCATCAACTGAGGAGTCTTCAAGTTCTATCAATACTTATAAAGGATGTTCTTCTATGAGTGATGCTCGTCTTTCTAGATTTATGGAAAAACAAGCAATTAAGGATAAGGTTGAGATAAAAAGTGATGTTGAACGATACTTATTGGATGCTCGTGAAAGCATAGAGAATAAGGATTTTGAAGTTCTAGATTGGTGGAAGGTGAACGGAAATAAGTATGGTGTCTTGTCGAATTTGGCCAAAGATGTGTTGGCTATTCAAGTTTCAACTGTTGCATCAGAAAGTGCATTTAGTACTGGAGGAAGGATACTTGATCCTTTTCGTAGTTCCTTGAGTCCTAGAATGGTCGAGGTCTTAGTATGCACTCAAAATTGGTTGAAAGCTTCTCCGAACTTGGATGGTTTTTGTATGGAAGATGTTGAGCATTACAACCAAATGGATGAACTTTTAGAATCAATGAATTCAAATTCAACTGAAGATGACCAAGGGTCCAATGCTAAATGATTCATTCATTTTACATGTTTTCACTTTTGAGGTAGCCATATTAATCTGACAATAATTTCATGATTTGTATGTTTCCATCAGTTTTTTTATCTTTGTAGAACTGACTTACAGTTTTTATGCTAACAGGACACTTAATACTGCAGAGCTCTAGTATTACAGAATTACTTTTGCTATATATTAATGTAATTGAGCTTGGTTTTGTTATTCCTGCTGTTTGTAAGTAAAATTTATGTCTCTAGCCTTGTTAAAATTCTTATAATATTAATCTTATTTGGATGACGTATCGATTTTATTTGGATATTTAGTTGCAGTCATTGTGTAACTACAACCCTCTTTGCAATCATTGTGCAACTAGTTATTTGTCATATTATTCATTTATCAGACAAGTATAGTCTTCTCACTCGAGGAAGGTCCAGGGATGCTTTTCAAAGCACTTGCCGTTTTCGCCATGAGGAATATTAACCTTACAAAGGTGAGTTTTTCTTTCCTTTGATCCTGCAAGCATCGTCTCTGGTCAATTATTGTCCATGTCTCAAATTCAGTGTTAATTTTCTGCCTATGTAGATTGAAAGCCGTCCACTGCAGAAGCAAACTTTGCCAACACTTGATGACGGTACCAATGGATTTCCCAAGTAAATGCTCACCAAACTGTTGATCTTTTGTTATTAATCTTGTAAATGAAGTCGCAAAAACATGTCTACATATGAGTGTACTGCATTTTGTTATAGTAGACACATACTTGGTTCCAATAGACGCTTGATTACCAATCACATCTCTAAACATCTGGCTATTTTATTACTTTGCAAGCATTTATTTCTAATCAGACATCACATTCTTCCAGGTATTTCCCATATCTTTTCTATGTTGATTTCGAAGCATCCACGGCTGACCAAAGAGCCCAAAATGCTCTTGGTCATCTGAAGGTACAGTTGCAAACCATCTTCAAAATCCTATCTGAAGAAATTATGTATTGTTCATGAAGCTATGTAGGGTAGGATTTTTTCCCTAATCCTTCTTGGATTAGTTTTGACACATTAAATTTGTTTGTTCCTTTTCTTTTAAGTTTTAGCTAGAATAAGTTTCTACTGATTTAAACTTCCTAATTATAGTAGGTTCTAGAATTTTCCTACAGGTTTAACTTTTCGAGTTACGTTGGGTTTTGGACTTTCCTATTGATACAAGTTTCCTAGTTAGAATTGTTCTGAAGTCTTAGGTTTCTAAAGCCTAGGTATAGGTGAAAATTCAACAAAAACATTGATTGAAGAACTTTATTCTCTAGTACAGAAATTTTAATTTGTTGTGATTTAAGTCTAAAGCGCTAATTCTCTAGTATTTACTTCGATCTCTGCTATTGTCCCTTTATTTCTTCATTATTTTCTATCATTTGTTGGTTTAAGCTTGTTTCCTCTTCAATTTTGGAATTAGAGCAGCCATCAATCTAAATTTATCGTGGTAATGCAGCAATCAAGAATTCCTAGGTAGATACCAGTTCAACAGGTGGAAGGGATTTTGAGGAGGATACAGCAACTTGAGATGGAAAAATTACGTAGAGATCATGGTACCACAAAGGGAAGTACCAAAAGGCAACGGCTAACCTTTTGATCTATTGGAAGGAGTTTTGGAGGATGAAGGGGGCATTTTGGTCAAGAATGTTGTACCTTTCCATGAACATGTAACTTATGCCAATCTGAGCATGTAGATTATAATACTTATAATAATCTTATTATAACTATCCTTATAATAACTAGTTGCACAATGACTGCAAAGCCTTGTTAATATGACATTGGTAAACTGTATGTTGTAGTTGGGTGAATATTTATTTGGATGGTTGTACCTTTATTAAATATTAATCTTATTTGGATGACGTATCGGTTTTATTTGAGTATATTTTATTACACTTTGTGCAAACCGATCAACCCAACCCGACCGAGACTTGATTCGGTTGAGTTGGGTTGGGTTCCAATATTTAATTGGGTTGGGTTGGTTTGATTTTATATCAAACCGCCCACTCCTAGATGGAGATGGGGATGAGGATGGGAATGGGGAATGGGGACAGGGACGGGGACGGGCGGCATTGAGGAATTATTCCCATTTATTTTATATAACTTGTAAACGTTTTAGTATGGCAAATTAAATGCTGAACCAACCATTAGAGAAAAAGAGAGCGAGAAAAGGAAAAAAAATGTAGTACCACCCCTGGTGGCACAAAAATTATAATTCTTTAACCTTGTTTAACAAGAAGTTTGATATAGTAGCATAAGGCAATAATGTTAAATATAGCCCCTATTTGGCCCCCATTCTTTTCAAAATTTAATGGTAAAAATAGTGGTTTTTTAACAAATGTGTGGTTGAAAAAGAATGAAAAGTTTTCAATTCACGTGTAATATTATTTTATGGAAGATTGTATGGTTGAAAACAAGAGAGAAAAAGAGAATGGGAGCCAAACGAGGGCATAGTTTCATCGGTGAGTATTCACCTACAAGCAAAAGATATTAAAAAATGTGCATTTGTCTTCTCAATAAAATTTGAAACTTCCAAGTGAAGTTTGGAATAGCCAAAACACTGATGAATCAACTCGATTTTAAAGTATGCTGTGCATTTTCTCATGAAAAGGAACCTGGCTTCAGGGGAAGATAGGAGGAACTGTTAAGAATACCAACAATAGAAATTGAGGGTAGCTTGTCCAAATTTACTTTCCGTGAATACTCGACAATAGGACAGACTGACATAGGCAGAAAGAGATGGGAAGGCAGGATAATATTCTTATTATCTACGACACCAAGGTGGCCATTTCAAGATGGCCCTACGAAAGAGGAATACATCAAATCTAGATATTTTGAATTCATTTCTCAACTACACTACTCGTATTCTCTCCAAGCTATAAAGCAAGAGGTTTACTTCACAAAGAACGATAACAGTCTATAGAAAAGAAAAATGAGATGGCTTGACTGACTTACTTTCCATGAAAACCCAATAACAAGCCAGCAAGGACAACATAGGTACCAAATGCCATGAATGGAATGTACAAATCTGGAGCATTGATATCATAAATTGGGGGCTTGTAGGAGAGCCTACCACTCACAGGCTCAGTGATTCTTGTCCAATGGCCCTGAATAAATCAATGAAACGATAGAATTGCTTCCGAAATGGAGCAGAACAAGTACAAGGTAAATATGTGGAGGAAGAAATTCTTACCCTGTGAAGGAATGGGAAAAGAACAACCTTCAATTTATTCCTTACATAATGGTCGTTCACTTGGAAATAGTATTGAGGGTCAGAGAAATACCTGCTAATCTGTTATTCAAATAAACAAAAAAGAAGGAGGAAATATTATAATAAAATTCCAACTCCGCGAGGCATAAATAATAAAAAAACAAGATCACATTTATCAGCATTATCAAAGCTATACAAAGTTGAACACTGGAAGTTATCCAACACCCTTCAAAACTACACCGTAATTTCAAATCACAAGCCCTGTGAGCTCTTACATTGCTTTGCACGTATTCAGAGCTGGATCCTAAGATTTTCTCTCCGTAAGCACCCAGTCCACCTCTAATAAATCCAGAACTAGCACCATAGAATGTATCCCCAAACGGATTTGGCTGTGTGTTCGATGATGGTAACCGCACCCCAGGTTGTGCTCCAAGATTATCATACATTTCTACAATAGGACATGAATAAGAGAATTTGAAAGAGAAAACCCAAACAAGAAAGAAGTTATACTGGCATATTATACAGAACAATCTAAAAAAAAAACGAACTAAAACTCAAATAAATGAACATATTATATGTGTGTGGGCATATAAGCCTCTATATCACCAATATTCCACCCACACAAGTTAAAAAGAAGAATTGTTACATGGTAAAAAAACGTAGCTTATTTCTCGTCTATCAAGTGAATAGCAAATAAATTCGAGATTTATAATAACCATGTATGCTATATCGATTTGCACTACCAAAACACATAAAACATACAGAAAATTTTCTAATCTCCCTTTTGAGTTCTGCGATTTACCTAATAATCAATTAAAACGCCCAGATATTGAATCAGTGGTTTTCTTCTCGAAAAAGCAAACTCCAAATTTGATGTGTCTCCCCCCAAAATATTCTGAAAATCATTCAAACCCAAAGGGATCTTTAAGAATTTAAAAATTTCTTACAGTCAACAAAACGTCAAAAAATTCCGTCCTTCAAACATTACATCAATCGAAAATGATTCAGAAAAATCACTGTAGATTGCTGGATACTTGGTATTTATTTTCCAGAATTATTACAATAATTATATCCATGATTCAGAGCAGAAGAAAAATGGACTAATTGGTAAGTTGAAAATCCATACCGGGCGAGAATTGGAGAGAAAAATGGAGAGATCTGTCCTGGAAATTGGGACTCGGTTGTCCGCACTGTATTTGATTGTTTTCCATTTCTTTCCTTTTCACTTTTATATGTACGCGGCATTAACTTGAGTTGAATGAACTACATGTGCCCTTTGATTTTCGAGTGATTTGCATTTTGACCCTAAAATTTTAGAAGTGTTGCATTTGGTCTAGACTCACTCGCAAGAACTCAGTGTGTATAGAGCAGATGATGCATACGAAAACTTATATCAAGTACTTCAAACAAATTCTAAATTAAGTCAATGAAAACTTTATTCATGTCCATTTGTTTTACTAGTACTCAATCACAAAATAACATGTTCAATCACTTTAAAGTGTTGTCATAAAAAAATCTTTTTCTTTTTTATTTTATTTTAAAAAGAAACTGCAAAAAAATGAGATAAAAAATAATTAGAGTGGACGCATGAATATGTAGACACAATGAATTTGCAAAAGAGATGTGTTACCCAAACAAGAGTATTTGACAAGACTATAAAAATCGTGTCAGCAACCCTGTTTGATTAACATTAGTGATTTGCAAATGCATGCACCAAGAGACCAATTAAATGAGAAAAATAAAAGCTTTTACCTTTAAGAGCAACATCGTAATTCACTACATCACTTTGATCGAAGAGTTTACTATTTTTAACGCGATTCTTCTAAGAAGAAGGGGTTATCTTATTCAAGTAACTTATCATTTCAATCAAGGGACTGACATGATTAATTAAGGACCTAACATGAGAAGTGCTGTCCTGTTTATTGTTTCTAATCAAGAGCTTGCAATATCTTATACACCTATTCATCCTTTTCTAGATATTAATCGGGTCGAAACCTTGATAATTTCAAAGGGCAAATCCCTTTTAGATTTATTTATGGTATCCTTATTTAGAGAGTTTATTTGAAACACACAACAGATAAAATGTATGAAGTAACAAAGTTAACTTAAAAACTCCAAAATTGAAGAAATATCACGTGCTAATAAATGGAAAAATATTCAACTATTTGAAAATTTTGTACAATTATACAGAATTTTTCATACACCTAAGGATGGCAATCAGACTCATCGATTCGAACCGCCCGTTACACAACCCGAAAAAACCTAAAGTCGGCCCGTGTGGTTTGCAGGCTCGAGCTCACGGACCTTATAACAAAGAAGGGTTAAAGGCAACATGTTGCTGCCTATTAAAAAAAAGCAGCACGATGCTACCATTTAATTATATATAAAAGAAATTGAGCCTGCTCGGCTCTAAGGCCTAAACTTTAGGGCCGAGCCTAGATTTCTTGACCAGGTAAAAGCTCAGCTCAGCTCAGGCTTTCAAAAAAGTTTGGATCATTTTACTCGAGCCAAACACGAGGCTCGAGTTTTAGCTCGCGAGCCAATTCGGCTCGACTCATTAACATCACTACATATACCAAAAAACTTCAAGCACACCCCAGCATTGGATCGTGGATCCACTAACAATAACACACCCTTTGTCATAAAAACTTATTGACTAACGAGATGTCATACGGTATCCTTTTCCAAGGATATCCTTGTCTCTCTTGGATAAAAAAGACTATTCATTAGCGACCGATGAATGCTCGATAATCATTATATTTGTACCACTTAATTCATTATTTTGATACCATGAAGAGTGCTTTAGAACATTTTAATGTATGTTTTGATGTTGTGATATAAGTTGATGAAATTGAATAAAATAAGCAAAAGTTGGCGAAATTGGGAAAAATGCCAAATTGTAAGAAATTCACAGTTTGGGGACTAAAGTACAAATATTCAAAAGTTGTGTCGAATCTCACGAAAAAGATCCAAGAGTGTTAAGAGTCAATTGGATGAAGAAAGATGTCAAATGGATCAAATTCAGGCATGATCATAGGATTGACACAACATAGGTTTTATGTGTTTTAGTAGAAAATATAGAATCTATGAAGCTTACTCCATAAAAAAATCGAGACTTCAATAAATTCTTGATTTTGATTTGGAATTGAGATATTGGAATTGAAATTTAAGATTAATTTATAGTCGGAGCTCGAGAGAGGGGCTGAGAAATATATTAGGATTCTTGCTTTTAAACATGAAAAATTGATTAAAATAACTAGACATAAATGAATTGTAATTGATAGTTAGGTGAAATCATTCCCTAGGTTTTTCCATCTTGATTTATTCGTATAATTTGCATCCCTTAAAGTCATCACCAAAATCATCGTCAGATTAGTTAACAATATTGATTTCAAATTCCATTCGTCTAGATGAAATAGAAGCTACCCAATTATAGTATTTGGTAGAAATTAAATTACAATCCTTGTGGGTTTGACACTTTTACTTCAAAACTATATTACAAAACTTGACACTGTATACTTGCGGTATAAATCACATTGCATAAAACACGTGGCAAGTTTTTGGCGCCGTTGTCGGGAATTGTTAATTTGATTTTTACTAATATTATTACCAAGTAATTTCTATTTTAATTTAGATTTTTTTTCTTTTTTTTCTAGTTTGTCTATTTTGGTTACCCACCTTGATCTTTTTGGTATTCTTTCTAGGTACTACTCAATAGTATATGCATGATTCCAACATTGGCAAAAGAGCAGAGCAGTTGAAACAAGTAATCTCAACATGTATACAAACTATGTGCATGATGAGAATCTCTTCTGTTAAATTTGCTATGGGGTGCATTACACTGAGCACTGTTGGCATACATCCACCAACCCTCGAACAGTAAAGCTTCTAGGGTTCATACATTATTTAAGATATCGAAAAGAAGCGATTCACAAATTTGATGAAAACTACATGCCTTTGGGAGATTATGTGCCTGTTAAATAGGATGAGGACATCATACTTATGGGAAATGGTCCGCCTCTGTTGAATGAGAGGGTAATTGTAAAGTACTATAATACACTTGTTAAAGGTGAAGAGCGCAACGGACCTATTGGGGATTGGAAGTACTAGAGTGAATTCAAAAGGTGGAAATACAATCCACTCGAAGGGGTTGAAAAGAAAGACTTCTCATTGTCCGTGGATCTTGAATGTGGATCAATCACTCAATCCAAAGAAATTTCAATGATAAAAGAGCTTGAAGTGAATGACAACTTGATCACAAAGGAACCAAACGAAGATGTAGAAATTAATGAAGATGAAAGCAACGTACATTCCTCCGAATTCATTGATTGTATAGAGATTGAATTTGTGATTAAGTCCAATGAGGAGGTTGAAATCTACACTGTTGAGTTTGAATTGGATGGTATGAAAAGATCCTATTACATTGAAAATAACAATGACGAGGTTTGGAAAAATAACGAAAAGTGGAGCAAAGCCAAGAGAAGAAAAATGGGCAGGGCATCCAAAGCATTCCTTAAAGTTCCATGATGCAATTACCAAAGTCAAGCTAATGACTATAAATAAGTTGGGAGGCAACCCAAGACTTTTTTTTTTTTTTTACTTACTCTATTTTTTACTTATAGGATAGTTTAGTTTATTTTTACAATTTATTTAGGAACCATCAGCCATATCTCGTTTTCCCTTGGGTCTTTGAGTAGTCAAGTTGGTTATTAGATGTTTAAGATAAATAACACTTGTTCCATGTATTTAATATCTAAAATTTGATTTTTCAGGAATATGATGTCGCGAAACAATCAAACCAACATTGATGAGGAGTAACTGGATAAATATCAAGTTTGGCGAAGAAACTAGAAGGAGTATCAATCAAGTCCAACATCATAGCACCAGACCATTATTGACAATTCAGGCAATTCAAGGAAGTTCTCATCCTTTTCTTTTAATTTAATGTTAGAGACAATGTGTGGTTTGTGTTTTTTTTTTTCTTATTTGTGTGCACTGTTAAAAAAAAACCAACAAAAAATTATAATTGAAGTTCTTAATCTTTATTAATAGCACTTATGTCCCTAACGATTTTTAATGTCATATTTATACTCAAACTTATCATTAGTTAACACATTTAGTATTTAATAATGGTTTTATGTCCAAAAATTCGTTGAAATGATGTAAAATAATTTATTTTTTCATCGTATTTTTAAAAATAAATAAATAAAAGTGCGAAAAATATTTTTTTTCCTTATTTGAAAGCATGAAAATAATTTTTTTAATATAAATCATCATCAATAATGAGACGTAATAATTAATATATAGTTGAATATAAGAATTCAACTAAAAAAAAGTTAATAAAATAATTGTTGCTATGAACAAAGATTGAAGAGCTTAATTGTAATTAAAAATGTAGTGTATCAAATAAAAATTATATTGACAATATAATTATCCATTATAAAAATGCATACACTAATATGTCATTAATTTTCATTACTTCAAGAGATGAAATTGGATACACAATTAAATAAAATTAAAGAATAATTAATAAATTGACACTAGAGTAAAATAGAATTACCTCTTTGAAATTTACACATTGTCTTGATTATGGATCGGGAAAAGTACTCAATTGAATCAAATCAAATCGAGCATCTTAAGTTTAGGTCAAATAACGGTATTAGAATTGAAAACGGTTGCAATATCCTGCCTTTGCTCATTTGGGAGATTTTGATAAATCTAAGGGTTCGTTTAATTGATTGCTATGGTGAAAAGGGCAAACCAATTTTATGTAAGTTGGAAAAGAAAAAATCATAAAAACCATAAGATGTCGATTTCCACTCAATTGGCCAAAAACATGCTTTAAGTGTTTATACCTTGAAAGTCGAACTTCATTTTCACATTCGTATCAAACAGTTAAGTAGAAAACAAATTCCTCGAATGTAACATTTTTCATGATATTTAATGCTATCAAACGGATCCTACGTGCAACGTAAGTCTCTATCGTAGGGATACAAAAGAATTGGATTTTTGTTTCTAATCAATGTGGGATTTTAAACAGTCCCATTACAATCCCATTGGAATCAGAAAAATAAAAATTAAATTATCTATGGGATATACAAACATAATCCTATTTTAATTAGAAAATACTAAGTCAAAATCCCAACAAATACACTGTCTTGCAACTGATAAATCTAGCAAGGTGGACTACACAATACCAGATGGTATTAAAGAGCGGGGAAAAAAAAGAGGCTAAAATCTTATCTATTATACTTTTGAGTTCAATTTAATAATGTGTACAACTACATATACAAATAATGGCTTAAATTTTGGAGAGAATTTCCATTTTTTCTTAGTTTAGTGAGAGCTGTCCTTTCTATTTTTCTTATCCACTCTTTGCTTACACAAAAAAGCCTCCCAATTTCCTCGAGTGACTTTCTCTGATAATTTCCCACTCCAAATCTTAGGATTACTACTTGCCTCTCTCTTGTTTCCAACCCATTGAGAAGTGTATAAACACCCTCTATCATTTGCTGCCTCATTACAGTTTCTTCAGGGCTCATTATTGAGGTATCGGGCATAACTTCCTGCATGACAATTGCAAAATACCATGTCAGACAAAAAAATCCATTATTCAAACATGCCTGTCTGTGAATTGTTGAAGAAATTTGTTATCCAAGTTTCAACATAGCTAGCAAAATGAATTGTCAGCAGAATCACAATTCTAGACGCAAAAACACAAAGCTTGATCAGACTGGGGTTTCAAGATTGATGCATTAATATAGCATCATGCACCAGGTCCCTGTTTGGTATGCAGTTAATGAACAAGATTTAAGCTTTTCATTCTTCCATGTCTAATAGTACCCAATCCTCCCTGCCAAACATGCCACAAGGGGGACACGAGACCCAGGATGCATCAGAAAAGGTACGTCTTAGCTTGAGACAAGCATATTATGAAACACACGTCTTCATAATCAAACCAAAAAATACTCCTTTTAAATGTATGATGAGAGAGAGAGAGAGAGAGCTGTTTACAAATTAGAATCCAATGATAGATTGAGAACTTCTTAGACGTTTTTCTTTTATCATTCACCCCAAACATGTCACGAGGATAAAAAACGATAAATAGAAACAATTAATACACTAATAGGCTTAGGAGCCATGGAGAAGAATGGTGACATTTCATGGCCAACAAATATGATGGATGAACTCCCCATATTTTTTCTTTCAAAATGAGTAATATACAGACCAGACTCACAATTTTCATGGCTTACAATATAACATGGATGATTCGTGTGCTTCAAAACATGTACGGATGCATACATTTGGTGCAAATTTGAAGACAAGAATTCTACAAAGCAATAAATAAACTTAGCGCTCCATGTATCTCAGATAAAAAATTCATTAACTCTTAACAAGACAGTAGGGAACCATGATGAAAGAAGAAACTTAAATTTGACGTACCAGATATTTTGCACTAATACCTTCTCCCAATTTTTGATCAATTGAACCTACAACTCTGAGACATTTGCTAGCTGATGTAATCTTAGCTATAGATAGACCTGTAAACTTGGCTATTTCAGTATCATCTGGATGTTTTCCATGGCTGCTACGAAGGGACTTTCGAGCCTTTTGTACTTGATTTATCACTTTGCTTAACATGAACTGTGGAAAACAGGAGTAAAAAAATGGACACTCAGCTTTTTCGTGTAGTGTATGAATCTATAATGAATAAATAATGTCACAAGAACTAAAATCACATACAGGTATTCGAACTCCTCTAGCATGTCGTGCTACTAACATTGACATTGACTTCCTAATCCAATATTGAACATAGGTCGAAAACTTGTATCCTCTTGATTGGTCAAACCTTTCCGCACCTTGCAAGACACCAAAATTTCCTGCCTGTAGACCATTGGGATATACAAGGTCATATATTTGGGAATACAAAACCAAAAAAGATAAAAAATAAAAAAATAAAAACCAACTAAGTATTGTTTCCCAAATAATTGATGTCAATCTACATGAATTATTTTTTAGGAAATGCTCCATCCATAGCTTCATCTACTGGAAGATTGAACGCAATCATGTCAATTGCAACTACAAAAATCCATGCTAATTTTCGAGTCTCTCTCTTTCCCCTTTCTCACTTGTTCTACTTGGAAATGCTGACATGTAATAAAACTCTTTGTATGAAATGATACAAATTTATAAAATCTTCAATTCAAGTGTTTAGCATTGTTCAATCATGATCCTTATATTTAGATTGCATTAATCAAGGACCTCTTTCCGATGGGTGAAAAAAGAGAGAACAGAGCACAAACCAAAAGATGCACACAGGATACCTGAATCAAATCTTCAAAGGCCACTCCAAGTCCGCGGTAATTTTTTGCAATGAACACAACCAAGGAACGTGTACTTCTAAGAAGCTCGTCCCTGCACTGCCAACCATGATGCAAACGTTGCTGCAGTGTCTTCTTTTCAACTCGAGCAGCTTCTGCCCAGCTATTCAAGCTACCCACTTGACCCGTTTCTTCTTCCAGCATAGTCCTGACCTTTTCCAGATCTGCAACCAACTGTCATGTTACGATAGTTAACCGTGAGACAGGCTTAGGACAATGTCCAGTAGAAACAAGTGCTTATTTAAGAGAAACCGAAACAACCTTAACCCCACTTGACATTTCTGCCTCGTTCTTGGTAATTTTCAATTTTTTCTTTCTAGTTATCAAGTGTCTTCTTCGAGAGGAAATTTTATTCCCTGGAATGGTTTTGGAAGAAAATTCCAGCATAGAACTATCATTGCCCTTTTCCAATGCTCTCTTTCTCCTTAATCTTCTTTGTTCTTTTTTCCCAGATTGAACAACTACTTTGCCCTCATGATCAGTCACTGGTTCATTTATCCTTGTTTCTTCAACAAGCTCCATTGGCCCATCAGACAAGTCAAGCAAAGTTGAGGACTTGAGGGCCCGGGATAGACATGTATGGAATAATCTAAGAGCTCCGAGCCTTTTTAGCTGTTGCAGAATATCTCTTTCCAAAGTTATCACATCAGAATCGGAAAACATCTTTTCCAACTTATCAAGATTTTTCATCAACAAACTAAAATGTGATGCTTCAGTTGCTTGTAAGCTTATAAGAAATGGCAGCTTATCCTCTTCAGCGGACATCTGGATATTATCATCACTCAAACTGTATAAGCCATTTCGCGACTGCTTTCCAGGATCCATCTGAACAAACAAAAGTACAAGTGAGTTAAACATATTGAATCCAATAATAATAATAATAATAATAATAATAATAATAATAATAATAATAAAAAGAATTGGCAAGTATAAGCACCTGATATGTTACTTACAGTGCAAAGATAATTAAAGAAAGAGAAGTAACCTTTATTTCTTTGTTTCCGAAGTAATTGTCCTCCAAAATTTGTGGGCTAGTCAAACAAGTACGAGGCCCCAAAGGATCAATTAGAGCTTCAGTCTCCCCATAGACAACAGATGTAATAGGCAACTTTGTTAAGTAAGTACTCTCTCTGCCTTTTCCTCTGCCTGTATTATATGAAAAAAGGGGTATTTTACAAAGCATGTGCTTGGAGGGATTTCAATGATATGAACACTGACCATGCAGCACAGTTCCAACTTTAGGCCAGCTTAAACAACATACACGACAATTGCCCCCAAAAATGGAAAAAGGAAAAAATATACGCATAATTTGTTTCTTCAAAATGTATGCAGAGGGATTTTAAATTGAATTGTGTCACATAAATCCGTCATCCGGCAATACCTTCCTGTGATTTTATACATATTGTATAGTTTCGTAACATTTTTTCACTGTTGATTCTAATTTCAGTTTCATGGAAAAAATTCATTAACCTCCCATTTTCTTCCTTTTCGTTTTCTAATCATTACATTCCTCTTCAGTTCAAAAAACACTAAAGCCCACTTCTCTAATCCCAGTAGTAAACTCATCAAACTTGGTAGTTAGTACAGTAGCAATAATTTGAACTAAACTCTGCAAAATATAGCAAATTGCAATCAATAGAAGTGCAAAAAATTGTCAAGGGAGCAAGAAAACTTCGAACCCAAATCTTATCATAAAGCAAGTATACCATAAATTAACGAGTCGGGTTACCATAACGATAATA
The DNA here is from genome assembly GCF_002742605.1 of Olea europaea var. sylvestris. Classification (NCBI taxonomy): domain Eukaryota; kingdom Viridiplantae; phylum Streptophyta; class Magnoliopsida; order Lamiales; family Oleaceae; genus Olea; species Olea europaea. The sequence continues at coordinate 226,911 of NW_019266002.1, read as the reverse complement.
AATTTTTTTACCACAACCCAACTTTCTTTGTTCGCATAAGGATAAAATGATGCAGTAGAATGAAAAAAATAGACTACTCACAAGAATAGGAGGAGGGCAAAGATGATGATGAACTAGTGGAGAGAAGGGACTGGACTGAGAGACTCCTCCATTTGAAATCCAACCTAAAACCCATATCTCCAAAGGGAAGAAAACAGAGGCAGATTGCCCATCAAAATTTAATGGAAGATTGATGAGTAATTGTAGGTGGATATGAAAATCTTGTCAGCTTTCAGCCACTTATTCCCCATCTGGAGCTAAGTGGTCAACATACAAGAAAAGAAAGATTTTTTCATTTTCCCCTCTTTTTTGTTTTCCAACTATTTGTGCAATCACTTTGCCCGAAATTAGGGATGTAAATCGGGCTCATCGACTTAGACTGCTCGTCGCTCGGCTCGTAAAAAGCTCGAGCCAGCTCAAGGCTCGATAAACTAGAGTTAAAGATCGGGCCGAGCCCCATTTTTGAGACATGGGCTTTGTCCTGGCCAGCCCGCGAGCCCTTATTAAAAATAAAAAAAATAAAAAAATAATAATATATGTATAAAAGAGAGAGGGAGAAAAAGGGGCCGAGCCGGCCTGGCTCGGCTCGAAAAGGCTCGAGTTGAAAGCTTGGTTCGAGCCTAAAATTTTTGGACGAGCTATTGCTCGGGCCCCAAAAAAACTCAACAATTTTAACTGAGCTGAGCTCAAGCCTCAAGTTTCGGCTCGCTAACAACCCTACCCAAACTTCAAAGATGCCCTTGTTACAATATTGACAATCCTACAAAGATGAAATTTCATTCATTGCGGGGCTTAATTCAACATCTTACGACATGAGCTGACGACAATCGCATTCTTAAAGGCAACCATATCTTTTAAGAGGATTCGCAGCACGTCAAGTTTTAGTAAGAGTAATAATGCTGGAACCCACCTTAATGGGTCCTCAAATGGTTTTTGGGTATAGATCCCTTCGTAGCCCATCAACTCTCCAACTCGGATTCATGAGCCTCATGACAACTCAGATCCAGGCTCCAACTTGATCCGAACTCGTTGCACTTGACATTCGGGAAACATCTTGTGAAGAGGAGCTAATGATGGGTAGAGTCGAATCCTAAAGAAAGTTGTACAAGAAAATCTACAACATTGCATGAAGTCAAGTCCAATTGATGGAGATCAAGTTACAAATGAAGATAAAGAGTTATAGTTTAAATAGAAGTATAATGTCAATTAGATTTGATAGGATTACTTGATATTTTGATATAATTATAGTTTATTAGAATTTTTAAGGGTAGTTGTCCGGCCAAAGGAAGACGACTTGCTTTGATACGAAATTGAATTATGCAAACATGATCGAACTTTACTTGTTGCAATTTCTAAAAATTTTAGGGGTTTGTTTAGATATTTATAGTACAATTGTTTCTTCCCTTTGCATAGAAGTTGAGAGTCCAGAACGGTTTATTATGTCTCTTTTTGTGATCACGCCTATAGTCGATAAAATTAACATTAACATAGTTGAGGAATTATTTATAACATTACCCACAAGGTCAAACATTCCATATATCCTAGATCATATGCCTACTCTTTTATATAACTTTTGCATTGACTTTGTTTTTAGTATTATCTCAACTACATAATACTCTCCGGGTTACCAAATTATTTTTCAAGCCACTATTCAATTGAAAATTTTTCCTGTTGACATTATGTTATTGCCTACTAATTACATGAATATGGTATTAGCTCATCCTTTTGTTGTCAATGTTCCTAAATTTCATGTTATGCTAAAATGACAAATTATTTTTAGTCATTAAACTTTTGAACTTTTTATGTGCAATATAGGTTAGGAGACTATAACAGTGATTATTAATCTTTATTGTATGTCTCATTGACTCGGTTTTCTAAACATACTTGTAAGAGAGTTTTTGAACATTCATATTAAGATAATCAATTTGATTGGCCATCACACTTGAATGAAAATTATATTTTCAGTATAGATCAATTGTTTCCCTAACTGGGCCCATTCGAGTCTGGAGCGAACAACATTCTTGAAGACATGCTATTCGACCTCCTTACAACTCTTTTTGCCTAGGAATAGCTCTAGGAATTGTCCCTTCGAGCCTACCTAGTCTCTCAACTGTCTATGGGTATGGAGGCTTCACCGATTAATGCAATCATTTTTTTCTACAGGCCAATCTACAATGCTAATTTCGGGAGCTCCTCATTATGCACAATCGATTGAAGATGTTGAAGATGAGTCATATGATTGTTTGCTATTTGGAGCTCCATCTCGTCTCCCTTGTCAAATCATATTCTTTGGGATGATTTACAGTTTTAGTTGACGTTACATGATCATTTTTCTATATTTGGTTTATAAGAAAGATCACCCTCCTTTGCACGAGATTAGCCATATGTTGTTGTCTATGGTTCAACACATGCCTGTGATCAAGACAAAAGATTGACCTTCTTAGAGTATGAAGTTCCAATCCACCTTGTCGGAGTCAAGTTCTCTCAACCAGGGAAAAATGATGGAAATTAAGATACAAATAAAGATATAGAGTTATAGTCTAAATAGAAGTTTAAAATAGAGTTTAATTTCAATTAATTTTGATATTTTGATACAATTACAGTATATTAGAATTTTGCTTCATTTTTAACTGTTCTAGTTTATTTATTTTGTAAATAGAGGGGCTTATTCAATAAAGTAGATTACCTGATCATGAATAAAGATTATTTCTCTTTGCCTTCTATTCTTTTCTTCTTGAACCTCCTTTCCTTTCTTAATTTTCATTTGTTCTTTAACAAATTATACGCTTCTATATCACGAATATTTCAAATTCCAAATTTTCATTAGTGGATCTTTTGACTTGTATGTGATAGGTGTGTAAATTTTTTGTTAATTAAATGAGATGAGAGGGATGGGAGATTTTACTGATTAAGTAATTAATCTCCATTTTGTTGTGCTTATTTTGAAAAATTAAGGAAAAAAATTATAAATAACTTGTAATTATGAAATCTAGGTGGTTTCTGGATTCCCAAGTTTTGTTTTGACTTTTGATCATTTATAATGTCGGGCGGGCTTAGAATCTGAAAAAGGGGTTATGTTGACAAGATTAGTCTGGTGATGTGGAAGTTGAGCCAATTTAAGAATGCCCTTCTCAACCTTGTCTTCACTTTAATGAAGACATTACATTTGTAAACGTTTGTGATCTACATGGTCAATATAAAATTAGATTAATTTAAAGTTTAAATGTTGGGTTAATTCTTGATAACTTCCTTTTGATTTTCGGAAAGAAGTTATTGCAGGAGAAAATCATCCACTTCCACAGTGGATGGAAGTAAGTTGTATAGTGTTTGTCCTTATATGCATGTCAAAGGATCATTAGCCAAACCCGTTCAAATTCCTATAGAATTTCTCTCTTAAAAATTGAAAGTCCTGTGTTTATTTTCATCAAGTTGGGGGGGGGGGGGGGGGTTATAAATGGGTATTGGTTTGAAGACTTTTGGTATTGTGAATACTCACTTCTGTTGCAAAATTTCAATTAGATCTTGGATAACATGGCCAGAGGTGCGTAATTGATGTCTTACATGTGGTATTAGAGCCATCATTCATGCTTGTTATTCAGATTTTCTAATTAAAATATATAGAGAGAAACCTTTGTATATGAATGCATATAGAACCTTTGAATATAACGACTATTAAAATATAAATTTGTGGCATATTTTATGTTTTTAAGTGATGCAATTATATTTTCATAGTCTAATATATAGTGGATCTGGCTTCTACAAATACTAGCCATTCCGTGCATGTGATGATAAGGCTAGGAGTTGGAATTAATGATTAATTTATTAAAATAAATATGGATTAGTTGCAGAATTTATGCATCCTTTCACATCACATCTTGAAGAAATTGATGCACATTGGGGGAATAATTGCCAATGTAGCATATCATAATTTGGAATTAAAATGCTTGTGTTCTGCCTTTATTATGCAATTTCAACCATGTTATCTTTGGTTTGAATTTTCATGGCATTTAATTCTTTAATGGAATCGGATTGTCTAAAAAAAAATGGTTTGATGTGTGGCAGTGTACATGTGGTAGCGTGATACACATATTGTTCTTTTGAATTAGTTATAATATGATAATTGCATTAATTTCGAATAACACTAATGATTACATAATTTTTATTACTATGCTTAAGCAGCAATCTATTTCTTCATTGGAAATTTTAAGAATATAAATGGTGTGGTTGTTAAAATTTGAGAAATATTTTGAATATTTTGTTTGGAATTTCGACATGTTATTATAATTTAAGATTAGTCAAAGTATCTTTAGTTATAATTTTATATCATGGAACATAAAATCACATAAAGATTATTTTGTGATACATGAGACATCTCATAAAGTGTAGTTAATTAATATGATGATCATATGACCACACATGAAAATAATTATCTTAAGGATTTAATTGCAATAAAGTAATTATTAATTACCGAAACAAGAAATTTCCTAGGCCCACATGTATGGAAAATACTTGTATTTGATATTACTAAAGTCTTTGTAAATTCATTGTGTAATAACAACCTCTGCCCACAATAAGGTTTGAATTTACATAATGAATTAGCATTGATTAATTCAATATGAAGATAGTATTCATAGCATTAATGTATATATTTATCTTATGCGGTTTCTAGTTTTTTTCAATGACTCTATTTGAATTCCAATTCTATGTGATGATAACTTTTTTTATTGGAAGGAGAAAATTCTCCTTACTTTGTGGTGTATGGATCTAGACTTGGCACTCCGTGTGGATGAATCACTCATACCTACAGAATCAAGTGCGCCAAAGGATAGATTACTGTATGATTAGGGGGAAAGATCCAATTGCTTAAGCTTGAGTCTCATGTTTGTAAAAGTATACGGGGATCAATCCCTCAATGTGATAAGACCAAGGATTTTACAAAGACAATTAAAGAGTAATTTGTAAGTTCTAACAAAATGTTGGCCATCACCTCAATGAAAAGGCTTTCAGGCATGATGTTTGACAATTTTAAAGGTATGCGTGAACACATAATGTAAATAAGAGACATTGCTGCTTATCTTAAATCCCTGGAGATAGAGATTTTCGAATCATTCATTATTCATCCCATTTTGAACCCTCTTCTTACGGAGTATGGTCCATTTAAAATATTGTATAATACACATAAGGAAAAGTGGACTATGAATGAACTCCTGACAATGTGCGTTCAAGAGAAAAAGAAGTTGAAGAACGAGAAGTTGGAAACTGCTCATCTGACAACTCATGATAAAAGAAATGAGAACGAGGGTAAATATGGTCCTGAAATGAAGAGTAAGATGCCAATGAAGCAAAAAGGTAATAAGGTTGTCTATTTCTTTTGAAAGAAGAAATGGCATATGAAAAATGATTGTTTCAAGTATAGGAAATGGCTCGAAAACAAAGAATTTTTATTTATTTAGTGTGTCATGAATCTCTTTTGGCTAATGATCCAAACAATACATGATGGATTAATTCAGGTACTACAATTCACAATGTCAATACTACGCAGTGCTTTTTGGATTTAAGGAAACCACAACCAAATGAATGAAGAGTATATTCTAGAAACAGTTGAATTCAACTATTGAAGGTGTGGAAACCATTGGATTATTTTTAAATTCTGGTTTTCATTTGGATCTTAAAAATGCCTTTTATGTTCCTGACTTTTCTCGTAATCTACTTTTTTAATAACAACCTCTGCCCACAATAAGGTTTGAATTTACATAATGAATTAGCATTGATTAATTCAATATGAAGATAGTATTCATAGCATTAATGTATATATTTATCTTATGCGGTTTCTAGTTTTTTTCAATGACTCTATTTGAATTCCAATTCTATGTGATGATAACTTTTTTTATTGGAAGGAGAAAATTCTCCTTACTTTGTGGTGTATGGATCTAGACTTGGCACTCCGTGTGGATGAATCACTCATACCTACAGAATCAAGTGCGCCAAAGGATAGATTACTGTATGATTAGGGGGAAAGATCCAATTGCTTAAGCTTGAGTCTCATGTTTGTAAAAGTATACGGGGATCAATCCCTCAATGTGATAAGACCAAGGATTTTACAAAGACAATTAAAGAGTAATTTGTAAGTTCTAACAAAATGTTGGCCATCACCTCAATGAAAAGGCTTTCAGGCATGATGTTTGACAATTCTAAAGGTATGCGTGAGCACGTAATGTAAATAAGAGACATTGCTGCTTATCTTAAATCCCTGGAGATAGAGATTTTCGAATCATTCATTATTCATCCCATTTTGAACCCTCTTCTTACGGAGTATGGTCCATTTAAAATATTGTATAATACACATAAGGAAAAGTGGACTATGAATGAACTCCTGACAATGTGCGTTCAAGAGAAAAAGAAGTTGAAGAACGAGAAGTTGGAAACTGCTCATCTGACAACTCATGATAAAAGAAATGAGAACGAGGGTAAATATGGTCCTGAAATGAAGAGTAAGATGCCAATGAAGCAAAAAGGTAATAAGGTTGTCTATTTCTTTTGAAAGAAGAAATGGCATATGAAAAATGATTGTTTCAAGTATAGGAAATGGCTCGAAAACAAAGAATTTTTATTTATTTAGTGTGTCATGAATCTCTTTTGGCTAATGATCCAAACAATACATGATGGATTAATTCAGGTACTACAATTCACAATGTCAATACTACGCAGTGCTTTTTGGATTTAAGGAAACCACAACCAAATGAATGAAGAGTATATTCTAGAAACAGTTGAATTCAACTATTGAAGGTGTGGAAACCATTGGATTATTTTTAAATTCTGGTTTTCATTTGGATCTTAAAAATGCCTTTTATGTTCCTGACTTTTCTCGTAATCTACTTTTTATTTTAAGACTAGCACCTTTAGGTTTCATGTTTGTATTCAAAAACAAAAGCTTTACCCTAATTACTATTCAGTCATCGTTGAAAATGGTGTTTTGGTTGATAATTTATATAAATTTGATTTAAATCCCACTTATGAGTGTAACTTATCTGAACTGCATGGTGATGGTATTGGCAATAAGCGTTCTATTGTAAAAAAAAACTCATCTAAGTTACCAACTCTTGATTTGACTGATTATGGGACTTCTACTGATTGCATAAAGGGAAAATAGACAAACAAGACTTCTAAAGGTGTCAAAAGGAGTTTAGACATTCTTGAGATTATTCACATAGATATTTGTGGACATTTTCACACTTCTTGTCCAAACGATCGATAATGATTCAAGATATTTGTATCTCTATCTTCTAAATCACAAGGATGAAGTACTAGATACTTTTAAGATTTATAAAATAGAAGTAGAGAAAGAAAAGGAAAGAAAAATAAAAATTATAAGGTCATACATTGTAGAGTATATTATAGACGGTCCATTTGCTAATTTTTTAGCAGAACAAGGCATTGTAGTACAATATACAATGCCAAGCACACGATAGCAAAATAGTATAGTAGAAAGAAGAAACAAGACCTTAACGGACATGGTTATGGTCATGATGAACAATTCAAGTCTCTTTTTAAATGTGTGGAGTGAAGCCTTAAAAACTAGCATATATATCTTAATCAAAGTTCCATCCAAGGCAGTTCTTAAAATACCATTCGAAATTTGGAATGGATTGAAACTTAGTTTAAGATATATACACATATGGGGTTGTCCAGATGAAGTGATGGTTTACAATTCTCATATAAAGATGTTGGACCCAAGATAGTTAGCAGATTTTTTATAAGCTATTCGGTGAACTCCAAAGGCTATAGATTCTATTGTTCTTCATACGCCACATGGATTGTCGAAGCTAGAAATGTAAAATTTCCGGAGGATCATGAAGTGAGTGGGAGTGAATTTCCTAGAAATATTGATTTTCACAAAATAAACGAATATGTTGGGTCATCTTCGAACCCGGGTATATTGGTTCCTATCGAAATAAAGAACTCAAGTACAACTGTTACTAAATGAGGAAAATGCAGAAAGAGAATCCCCCTTGATGCAGAATCTATTACTAATCAAAATATGCAAAATCAAGATAAGGTAGTAGGTATAAAGAGATCCTCTAGAATAAGAAAATAAGCAATTTCTAGATATTATGCTATATATCTTCAAGAATTCGATACATATGTTGGACTTGAAAATGATCCTAGCTCATTTTCAAATGCCTTTGAAGGGAAAAACTCAAATTTTTGGTATGACACCACGAAGGAATAGATGTGATCTATGGCTAAAAACCAAGTTCGGGATCTCGTTGAATTACTCGATGGACATACACCCATTGGTTGTAAATAGATCGATAAGACAAAAAGAAATGCATTTAATAGTAGAGAACGATATAAGGTCAAACTTGTAGCCAAAGGCTTCACTGAAAATGAAGGTATAGATTGCCATGAAACATTTCCTCTGATTTCTAAGAAACATTCGTTTAGAATTATAGCGGCTTTAGTCAGGGGCGGACCCAAACTTTTTGTGTTGTGGGTTCAAAAATTAATGTATAATTTTTAAAACAAAATAATATTAATGAAAATAAGTTAATACGCATTTTGATACCTTGAAAATGTCTTGTAATTGTATAATTATCAATATCGTTGAATGGATTTTGCTACTTGTATAGTTTTTTTTGTCATCTCATTTATAGATGTTGAACTAATGGCGAGTAAATCAAATTGAATGTAGGAAATAAATGTATTGAAGTAAAATTTACATTTAATCTAGAAAATAAATGAAATNATGGCTTTAGTATTTCATTCTGATTGGAGTTATATCAGATGAATGTGAAAACAATATTCTTGAATGGGGATTTAAAAAAAAAAAAAAAGTATACATGAAACAACCTGAAGGATTTGCAAGTAATAAAAAAAATCACATGATTTGCAAATTGCAAAAATCTATATATAGGCTACAACAAGCTTCCCGTCAATGATATCTGAAGTTTCATAATGTTGTTACTTCATATGTTTTTACGAAAAATATCGTTAATCAGTGCATATATTTTAAAACTAGTGGGAGCAAATACATTTTTCTAACCTATACGTAGATGATATTTTACTTGCAAGTAGTAATTTGGGATTGCTACATGACACAAATCAATTTTTTAGCCAAAACATTGAAATGAAGGATATAGGTGAAACCCCTTTTGTCATTGGCATAGAGATTCATAAAGATAGATTTGAAAGGTCATTAAGATTGTCTCAAAAGGTCTACATTGAAAAAGTTTTGGAAAGATATAGGATGAATGATTGTACATCAAGCATAGAACTCATTGTCAAAGGTGATAAATTTAGTCAGAATTATTATGCATTAAATGAATTGAAAAAATAGTACATGGCTTCTATACCCTATGCTTCTGTTGTCAATTTGATGTATACGAGACTCGACATTGCATTTGTAGTAAGGGTGCTAGGCAAACATCAAAGTAATCTGGGTATAAAACGTTGGAAAGTTGCTAAGAAAGTGATGAGATATCTACAGGGAACCAAAGGCTACAAACTCACGTACAAGCATTCCGACAATCTTGCAGTTGTTGGATATACGAATTTAGATTTTGTTGGATGTGTAGACATAAGGAAGTCTGCTTCAGAATACATTTTTCGTCTAATTGGATGAGTTGGATCTTGGAGAAGCAACAATCAAACTATAATTGCATTGTTTACCACGGAGGCAAAATTCATTGGTTGCTATGAAGCTATAATACAAGTATTATGGTTGAGAAATTTCGTCAAAGGCTTAAGAGTTATCGATAATAGAGAGAAACCTTTAAAGATTTATTTCGATAATTTGGTTGCAATTTTTTTTTCAAGAAATAACAAAACTGGAAGTCGAAAACATATCGACATAAAGTATCTAGTTGTTAGAGATCATATAAAGAAAATGAAGTTGTCATTGAGTATATCAAGATAGATTTTATGGTTATAAATCCCATAACTAAGGGCTTGCCGACTCAAGTTTATAAAGCTCATGTTGAGAATATGGGATTTGTGTGCTCATTATAATACTTTGATTTTAGTTCAAAATTGACGTTTTTTGTATTTGAAATCGTTCTATAAGTGCACTTAAATTTTGTAATGGATATTCATTGTTATTAAAGTATGGACCCTGACTGATTTATAGGAAGTTCGTTCATAAGTAAAGTACTCATTTAGAAGTAAACATACTTAAAATGCATGGAAGGAAATATTTGATTATTAGAACACAACCTCCATGATTCAAGTATTATAAATTTCTATATGAGTTGGTTATTGGCAATTTAGTATATGATCATATTAAGTATCCACTTTAAAGTTAACCATTGAACATGTGGACGAAGTAAAAGAATATAAATCGTTTGTGGCCCACATTGACAATATAAAGTTAAATTAATTTAAAGTTTAAATGGTGGGTTAGTTAACTGTCTAAATAACTTCAAATTTGATTATACGAGGAAGTTATTTTAGGAGAAAACCACCCACTTTCATAATGGATGGAAGTTGTATGGCAATTGTCTTTCTATATATATCAAAGGGCTCCTAACCAAACTCATACAAAATTCCTGTAGAATTTTTCTCTTAAAAATTGAAAGTTTTATGTTTATTTCTATCAGGTTAAAATGGGTTATTGAGTGGGTATTGGTTGGAAGTCTTTCATTGTTCTGAAAACTCATTTCTATTGCAAATTTCAGATTTTCAATTAGATCTTGAATAACATGACTGGAAGTACATAATTTGTGCCTTATAACATTGGCATTTGCATAAGTTAATTAAATATTAAAATTTCATTTTATACTTTTGGAAAGAAATCTTATAGCGAATCGTGAGGCATACTAGAACTAAGGAATTCTTGGAACCACGAGGGCTACTTTTGGCAGAAGCAAGAGCTATCAGCTTGTTAGTGTATATATATCATTGTTGCAAGAAACTACGAAAATGTGCTAGTGTGCTATGCACAACATTGACATTTTTTTTTATTTTTTTTTTGGGAGCAAATTCTTCTACAGAGATCAATCATTTGGAAATGGATGACGAAAAATTAAATGAAAACAGATCGTGTATTTGAAAATGAACGACCAAAATTTGAATAAAAACTCTCTTTTCCCCCAAAAAAATTCGTTACAAACTATAGCCGTTGAGAAGTACATTGAGTACAAAAAGCAACAATATGCTTGTAGTGATCGAAATGAAGTACATTGTGTACTAAAAGCAACAATATGCTTGTCGTGATCGGAATGGGAAATGCTACACAAACAAACAGGGGCTTGTCACATGCCCCTGTGACAGGGCGTGGACAGGGTCATTGATTCTAGCGCCACTTGCTTTTCTTAGGCCTCCAACGAGCAAAAGGGCAAAAAATTGCATAACCCAACCTAAAAAGTTGAGAGTTTAACCTTGAATTCATGATGTCTGTACTGGATGCGGTATGGTTTCGAAAACTAAAACTCATCTTTTACTGTTTTTTTCATCTTGGAAATTGAACTGTATTAAATGTAACGAATACATTTTATTTTTTAATATTGTCCACTGTAAAAAACACATGCAGACACACTGAAACACAAATGACTACTTAAAGCATATCCAAAGCTAACATTAATTGCACTAAAAAGGTGGTCGAATAGAAGTTAAAATTGACTTCGTAGAAAAGGTTATTTTCTCAATGCAACATGTCCATGACTATTTTCAAATAGCGTAGCAACAAAATATAAGACATGATCAAATGAATAATCTAGATGTGAAGACTTCTAGACGGAATGAATCGCCATAATTTAATATTTCTCTCTTGTTTCTTTCTTTTTAGAAGATGCTATTCGTACTAAGTTGTTTATCCATTAGGAAAATAAGTAGATCAGAAATATTTCTATTTAAATGTCACTTAGAATGCAATCCATAATGAAATAGAAATGCTCTTAAAGAACCTTGTCTAGAGGCAAATGTTCCCAACTTGCCTGCCAAGAAGTTGCCTGGAGGAATACTGAGTAACCCAAGATCATACAACGGCATTGTAGATCATTTCCCACCCCTCAATTGAGCAATAGCCGCCACCTTGACAGGCAGACAAGTATTTCGGTCCAGTGCAAGTGTAGGGTTATAGTGTACAGGACAATCAAGTGATATAGCAGTAATTGTATTCAAATTAACTTGGTTCTGATAATTGGAAATCACCTATTCCAAACCTGAACAGTTAACATGAGCAAATTTTCATCTGTCACTTTTTAGTTTTTATAGCTTAGAATTTATTTATGCACATATTCATATGGCAACGAGTGCAAAGCCAATTAAATCCATCTTTTTAGGGTGGTGCTACTGTAAAGACATCTGGATGGAGCAGCAGTGTATTATGATGTCTAGTACATTTCCAGCATTCTTCCCCTTAGCATTGCTTCTGCTTTCCTAACCTGCTTCGCTGGCCCAATGATGAAAACCTGCGTGTGACCCATGAAATTATAATGATCTATAGTACTCCGGAAAAAAGTAACATTTTTGGACGGGATAATAGTTATCCATATAGGCAGGGGAAATTCTTATACAAACAAAAGTAAATGAAATAAACTTCACATACACTTGCTAATTTGAAGCATTTTGCCAGAAGTTTCCAAATTTTAGGCAAAGAAGATTTCTACTTCTAAGAACTCGCAAGATCTAATTTATAGCTATTCTAGTTTTTTTATGCATTTACATGTGGCTTTGTCCAAAATGCGAAGCAACACTAATATTTGATGTAAAAATAACAGAAAATAAAGAAAATTTCTGTCTACTTTCAGAAGTACATAATTTAGTTAATGATAAAAGCAATAGTTTAATTAGCCATCCAATAAGGATCTTATAATTAAAGAAGAAATTAAGACTAGTCCATACTTTTCAGTACACTACATGCACATTTACTTGCATCGAGGGACCCATAACAAGAAACTTTATGCTAGGATATTCATTTAAAAAGTTGGGGTTCAACACTGGATCGACAAAAAAAAAAGGTTTGAATTAATGAGTGATAGCATTAGTAGACTCTTCAGTAACAGTGAAAGCTTACCTTGTCAGGAGGACCTTTGTCGCCACCAAAGAATATTTCAGCACTGTAAATATATATATCTCAAGTAAGGAAAAGATCAAAAGAAAACCAGTCACAACAGAAAGAAACAGATGCAAACAATATATATAGAAACAGCAATACACATTGATTATTTTATTACTGTAGTGACATTAAACCCTATATTTGACCTCCTGTACTTTGACCTTAAAAGTAGAACTTGAAAAAATTGGAAGTCAAATTTGTGGCTTTAGGAAGTTATTTGGAATCCTAAAAGATATATTATATGGAATACTTTCCAAATTGGATAATTATTTTAGGCAATGTAATTAGGGTTATATTAAATAGATTCTCTAGAATTATTTAGTTGTTTCTTACCACTAGTTTAGACCTATATAAAGGGGTTTATGCATTGTAATAATTTAGAATTTGATATTGAAAAACCTATAACTTTTTTTTTCCCCTCTAAATTCTTTCTATTCTCTCCATCTTCTTCTCTTTCTCCTCTCTCTTCATCTTTTTTTCTCAATCTCGTTCATATTCAATTGTGTTCTACAACAATTTGGTATGAGCAAGTTCTATTCCCTTGGGCAAACAAGTTCTTGAAGTTTTGATAAGTGGTCAAGTTCAAAAATTTAGTGATGTCATCCTCCAAAAGCCCACACAAATACCTAGCCACTGCCTCTACTATTCTCCACATCCATAAGCACCCTCAAATACACCACCAATCTACCATTAAACACCTAGCCCAAAGGGCAGCAACAACCAACATCAAATTCTGCCTTCATCAAGCTTCTTTGTTGTTTTAGTTTATTCTTATTCGCAAAAAGGGAAAAAACAAGCGGAACTGTTATACTACCTTACTGTTGTTCTCTGTGTTTGTTGCTTCTTCTATACTCTAAAAATTATATTGTTCATAGGTACTTTTCATGAGCACCTGGTCATCAGTATTTTTCACAAGTTACCATTCATCTGGAAATTTTTTTTTTTGGGGTCACGGGACTGTCAACCGATTAATTATAAATTAAGATTGGATTTTTCATTATTGTTCATAGTTTCCCAAAAAAATAATAATAATAATAATTTGAAAGAATATCAGCTGACAAGCATTTGTTTCTACTATCATCGTTTTCAGATTGTTATTAGTTATTAAAAAAGAGACAAAAAAAAAAGGTATTCTGTTCATATCTACAGGTTCTGTACAACCACGAATTCTCCCCTATCCAGCTCAACCAAGCCTTCTCAGTAGCTTGTTGTCCTCGATTTTTGGACCACTTCCATTACCAGAAAAGGATTATCTGATTTGAGCATGGGTAAAGTGCACACGCTTAAATAGGTTGCTCTCATTTGACTCTTGGTCAAGTGTCGAGTATGTTCTATTGGAACCTTAATTTTCATTTAAGTGCTTAAACTCTTATTAAAAAAAATATAATAATAAAATAAAATAAAAAAGAAACAAAAACTACGTTACTTTTTAGTTGCAAGTTGCCATGTTTCTCTTTAAAAATACAAAAAAAAAAAGGTTAGAAAGAAAAAAAAAATTTCTAGTTGTCTTTCTGATTTTAGTATTTTTTAAGCCAAAATATTTAAAAGCAACAAAAAACAGGTAACAAATCACTTTGACGTCCCAAAATGTCAAGATGTGAATGTAAAAAGTTAGAAGAACATTTAATGACAACTGGAAAACAGCTTCTTCGCTCTTCCCTCTCTTCATGAACACATGCCCTTGAACAAATTGAGATTTTCCTCACACAAGTAGACTAATCACCTACTGTTTCCATGTTCGCATCTCTCTCCACAAATAAGAGCATTGGTCTCAAATAAGCTACTAAAACATCACGTCGTCATACAAGTGGCAGTTTCTTATTACCTAAGTAAAATATTTCGAATTAGTGCACTTGATGCTCCATATAGTGATGAACAAATGAAGGATATCTTTTCATTATTGTAGAATGACTTGCATTTCTCTCAGAAAAATCCATCAGATTGTATGCTGACCTAAGGGAGCTAGGATACTTGAAACTATGGCTAATGTTAGATACAGTGTCATCTTGTTGGATCTAGAACGTAAACAATTGATAATTGACATGTTCAAACATTTCCTTTTGGCTCTAAGAGAAAATCATCTAGGAAATATCTTCATTTCCATAGAAAATTATCTAGGAAATATCGTCACTTCCATAGAGATAATTATGATTCTTATAATATAAGAAAGCGATAATCTCTCTAGAATTGCTTACTCTCCTCTTCTATAGTATGAAAAAGAACAAGACGGAGATTTTTCCTTCTGCAATGAATTCGATAGACTTTCAGGAGGTGCGCTATCAAGATCAACACTTACTTGATACAATAAAATCTATAGATTTTGTTTTGGTGACTATAATGTGGTTGTACCCTCCCTTTGTACAGGGGCTAATGATACTTTTGAGTGGAATAGCGCCATCATTTATGGAGACAAATTAGTTGTCGAGGACAAGGGTGAAGAGATTTTTGTTATCCCCTTTTGTGATCACACCTGTAGTGGCCACAATTCACATTGACAAGTAGGGAATCACATATGGCATTGCCACCTAAGCCAAAAATTCCATGTCCTACACTTTGTGCTTAAATTGTTTTTGCACTACTTAATGTGAATTTCACATTGACTTTGCTATGTGTTACCTCAACTGAGTGATACTCCCTGGGTACCCATGGCGTTATCCAAGGCAAATTTTCACTTGCATACTTTTCCTATCTTCGATTAGCCTACTAATTACCCATCATATTGTTTCAATTCCAACCTCTGTTGCCAATTTTCCTAATTTTCATGCCATGATTAAAAGAGAATATCTTACATCATGAATCTTATGAGCTAGCTTTTGATATTCAATATGGGCTCCAATATTTTAAATGTAATTTTTATGCTTTGTTATATGTTTCTTTGGCATGGTTTCCTATACCCATAAAGAGAATTTTTTGGATCATTCACATGAAAATAATCGTTTTGACTTTCCATCACACTTGAATGAAAGTTATATTATCAGTATAATAGAATTATTTCCTTATTGGGACACATCAAACCACTCATGTTGCTTATCAATTGTTTTTGCAGGTCAGTCTAAGGTGCTAGTCCCTTGTGTTCCTCAATTTGTGAAGTTAGATGATGTTTTTGTCAATGAATTGCACCATATGCTTTGTTTTTGTAGGTCAATCTAAGGTGTTAGTCCCTTGCGTTCCTCAATTTGTGAAGTCAGATGATATTTTTGTGGATGAATTGCACCATATGCTACTTTCAGGAGTTTAATATCAGTATTTGATCTATAAGAAATGTGTCTCCCTTCATATGAGTTTTCTTATAGGTATCTCCCTTCATACAAGTTATGCCGTATGTTACTATCAAGAGTTCAATACCGCTACAGATCAGGACAAAGGATAGACCTCCTTGGAAAATGAAGTTGCAATTAATCTCATTTGAGTCGAGTTCTTTGAGTCGGGAAGAAATGATGAAAATCCTAAAAGATATATTATATGAAATACTTATTTTAGGAAACGTAATGAGATTTTATTTAGTATATTCTTTAGTATTTTAATAATTATTTCTTATCTAAATTAGACTAGTTTAATTTAGTATATTCTTTAGTATTTTAATAATTATTTCTTTAAGTCAGGAAGAAATGATGAAAATCCTAAAAGATATATTATATGAAATACTTATTTTAGGAAACGTAATGCGATTTTATTTAGTATATTCTTTAGTATGTTAATAATTATTTCTTATCTAAATTACACTAGTTCAAACTCTATGTTAAAAATGCTTATGTACTGTAGTAACTACACTTTTTCATTGAGCACTTGTCTGATCCCCATTATTTTCAAACTACATTTTTCTCTTTTTTTTTTTCAATAACACATTCTTTAATAAAATAATAACACATGTAAGATTACTGATGCAAACAATATTGGATTTTGGAAGCAAAAACCGAAGGTTCGAGTCCCAGGAAACAAAGAAATTTGTTTTGGGAATCTTTTAGCTTCCCTTGCAATGAGTCTTTGCTGTCCAGAATGTCTTAAAATTAATTAACTAGCAGTATCCTATTTTAAATAGCAGAAATCTTTTAGCTCTAAAACCTTTGACATTTAACCTGGTCCTACCATATCATGTAAGTGCTTACGTATGTACCAGATTCATGAACTAAAACCTCCATGCACGAGCATGAACATGAGCACAAGCACACACATTCGTACTATTATCTATATTACAATTCCCACACTTGCAAATTTATCATTACACCATTAAAAAGGATATTAGCGATCATGTATTCTTGTAATTATTTCATGTTGCATTACGAATGTGGTTCACAAAGATTATATTATATTATATTATCGGACGTTATTAACTTCAGTAATATTAAAAAGAACAACATACTTGCACGACTCCTTTACTGACAGGATATTAACTCCCCGTCTTCCAATAACACGGCCCATCTTGCCTGGGGGAACATCAAGAACTGAGAGGACTTCTTGTTCTGGAGTGTTCTCATTAACAATCAGATCATCTGGAATTATTAAAAAACCCAAACAATCAGCACCAGATAAGGTGCAAGTTGCAACTTTGAAATGATGATTTAAGTTAAATTTACATGTAGCCCTGACAATTTGACAACTAAAATGAATCTTAGAGACATTATTGAATACTTACAATGCACCGCTAAAACTAGAATGGCATCCAGGAGATTTTAACTGTAAGCACTGAATAATTAGGCCAAACTAGTTGAAACAAAAATCAGCAAAGGGAACAAAAAGGCTATAAATAGGTCTCAATCAAATTAAAAGGTGAAAACTATGATGCGTGCAACATGCCAAAAGAAAACTGACTCGCATCTCTTGAGCTAAGGGGCTGGGATCTCAGTAACTGAAGCAAGGGAAATTTTTCACCAAACAAGATTTATTGAACTGCTAAACTTAATTTAGAAGAATTATATATAGGGTAAACTATGTCTTGCAACAAGTTAGCTCAAGGGACTAGGGACTGGAGTACATGAATTTTAAGCAAACTATGTCTTGCAACAAGGGACCAGGGTTTATCAAATGTTTTACTTCGACCCTAGGTAATTTGAGTATCTTCAATGAGATCCATTTTCAAATTATATAATTGATAATGCATGCATTCATGCAAGTGTATAAACACATATTAGTAGAACTACGAAGCATAAAACTAAATATTAGGGGGAAACCTGGAACTGGGGGCAGAGTGGCCCAATCTGCATAATTGTTATCATTGATGCAAAAACATCTGCAGTAAAGCACACCACGGACTGCAAGATACCACAAGGATCTTTGGTTCAATTTCTCCACCATCTTATGATATACAAATAGAAGAAATCGAACATCATCTGCAGCTGCCCGGATCATTAGTTCTGACAATGGTCTATACTTCCAAAAGTTAGGATCCTAGAAATCATCAAGACTGAGATGAGCAGATGTACCTCCAAGATGTGCATTGTAGCAATGGATATCAACAAAGAAATGTTAAGCACACCTAATATTAGGTCGAGTGTCAAGTGGCTCTAAACCTCTCACTATAGTTACAAAATTCAATACAAATTTCTCATGAAACCTGAATGAACCAAAGAAGAGTAAAACCAAAGACACCAACATTTTAAAAACAATGACAATCCATATACACAAACCCAGCAATTTAATCGGGGGAAAATAGATATTTACATCACCAGACATGCCTATGAGAAAGTAAGGATGGATAAATGGTACATTAGAAAAGATTCATGCACAACTAACTATTGTCTCCTGATTAACTCTCCCAAGATTCTCTATTTGATGCCATTGTTCATGCATGTGGCAATGTAATTTGGCTCAGATGCAAGTCACTTCATCCCCTGGGGGGAGAGTCTCATTGAAATGGAATTTTGATAAGAAATATGGCAAATTATATGACTATATTACATGAGCTCCTCCTCAACAATGACAAAAATCAGAGATTAAACCATAAAAATTTTATTTGAACCGCAATAAGTACAGTCACTTAAAAATATCATGAGAAGAAACAAAACCAACCTGCCTCAATAGAGTTCGAACTTCTTCCTTCTCACCATATGATATCCCTGTAAAAACATTTCAAAAAGTGAAATTCAAGCATCAAGGTGAATTATGACCCAATGGTATGACTATACAGTGTTTAGAGACCTGTTCTTGTAAAGAAGCATCAAGTAAATCTCAGGGGCATTGTATTGAAAAACAACAATTCCCAAACTCAAAAAAAAAAAAAAATATATATATATATACACACACACACACACACACACACACATATTAAAGAAAATTTCAGTAAAGCAAACTAGCTTATAAATACACAGAGCGGCTTACATATATTAACATTTTCTTTTAGCACAAAAACATTTCATAAAATGTCATGCCACTAATACAAAGTGCGCCTTGTTGCTGGTACATTTGGCACAAGTTATATATGTGATATAATTTATGGGAACTAATTTCCCAATGGTAAAAAAATATTTATATCAAACAATACTATCATTCTGAGAGAATTCCATTTAATGTAAAATGACTTATTAGGGCAAGAATTCTAGTACACTGTCATATATTCGACGATTAATTACATTATAGTAAATTTAATAACTTTATTGTACATATTTAAATTAATATCCTTATGTATTTTAATGAAATATCAATAACACAGATTTCTAGGGTGAATGTAAATTGATTTGAAATTGAGAGCATCATGTCACTTTCTACTGCAATATCATTAAATATCAATAAAACGGATTTCTAGGGTGAATGTAAAAATTGATTTGAAATTGAGAGCATCATGTCACTTTCTACTACAATATAAAATATGCGTGCATGAATCTAGTCCCTCTAGATTTTAAAAACATGTTCTTTCTCTAATTAATTAAATAATTTTAAAAACTTTTATTTTATCGAATTTTATATTATGCCCCTGTTTGGTTTAACTAAAAATTTGGATTAAAGTCGAAGTCAACATTATTTTTAACCACAACTTTCACATGACCCACAACTTTTTAAACACACATTCCATCAACTTTTATTAAAATCTACCAAAAATCTTATTTTTATCTAAACCAAAGAGGGGCTAATTGTGATAGATCACTGAAGTTGTCTTCTACTGATATGACAATGCTTCAATGCAATGATCCTTGTTTTCCAGCTGATACAGAAACTGCATTTCGCATAGGATCCATGTCAGAGCCAGTATCAGAAAACTCTCATTTAGCTGTCCTCTCTACCATCGTCTCATATAAATAGGAAAGTTCATTTCTAGATACATCAAGGAAAAATAATCAATTGGGTGATCAGTTAAGCAGACAAGTTGATAGATGATTGCCTATATTTTCGAATCTTGACATGCATGCTGATATTTAGCAGTTTTTTAGACTTACGAGCTCCACGGGCTACATCTACAAGTACAGCAGTAATTTCAAAAATAAAATGAGATGGCCTTCAAAATCTAGTTGGTCTGACAGTGAAGCTCATACTTTGAAAGTTCTCCACCCTTGCTTTTGTGATACACAAGCTATCATTAGAAACTAAAACCTTCAAGATAAAATGACTCGAGGCCTATTTTCATAAGCAAAGAATAAAGAAGCTCAAACAGGTACACTGCAAGCAAAGAATTACAAGGAACAATGAAAACAATAAGTGCCAGAAATGCAGTATATACCACAGTATTCTGGATCAGCGAGGAGGCCAACAAATGAAATGTAGTCATCAGGCACTCTTTTCTGTCCTTCTTGCTCCTTAATCAAAGAGTAAGCAATCTGTTTGCGAAGAATATATTAATTTTAATTGAATTGTGCTATCATCGCATAAAATTGCCTAAAAGAACCACCAACAATAATTAACATTTAAGCAATGAGAACAAGAGGAGAAATGCAAAAGAATGGCGATGCTACATCAAATCTTCCCTGCAACCAACCGACTCTCCCTGTTTCATTTTGAAAATAGGAATCAATAAGCTAAAGTTTTGTATTCCCTAGATCCAAGCGTGAACCTCAAGACATTGAACTGGGTCAAGCTTGAGCTCAATATATTTTACTTGAACTCATATCCCAAAGTTAAAAGCAGAAAAAAGAAAACATAGAGAATGTGCTTGACTCAAAGAAACCCATGAGCGGTTTAAACACAGGCATATCAAAACTAGGAAGACTATATCTTTAGCAAAACCCTCATAAAATCATAAAAGAATGGCAATGCTACATCAAATCTTCCCTGCAACCAACCGACTCTCCCTGTTTCATTTTGAAAATAGGAATCAATAAGCTAAAGTTTTGTATTCCCTAGATCCAAGCGTGAACCTCAAGACATTGAACTGGGTCAAGCTTGAGCTCAATATATTTTACTTGAACTCATATCCCAAAGTTAAAAGCAGAAAAAAGAAAACATAGAGAATGTGCTTGACTCAAAAGAAACCCATGAGCGGTTTAAACACAGGCATATCAAAACTAGGAAGACTATATCTTTAGCAAAACCCTCATAAAATCATGAACTAAAACTTAGGATTTCAAACATAAAATAAATATGATCCTCGACTGCATATTAATATATCCCTGCTGCAAGGAATGTGGAGTTAAAAAATACGATCTCCATGTCAATTGTCATTCTGGCAATTCATAATTTTGTAGAACAACATGGCTACAGGACAATATTTAGAATAGAAAAACTGAACAAAAGAGCAACTAACCTGGGTATCCACAACATTATGTAACTTGATGCCAAATTGAAAATATAATGCCTGCAATAAAAGGAGAAAAAATAAACAAACATGGTATCTTGCACAACATATTGAGATTCAAGGAGAGAGGAGTACAATAAGAGACCTCACTATCTCGTTTGCAATCGTGAATAACTTTTGTGATGTAACTAGACTCAAGTGCAGGCTTACAGGCTTTTACAAGCATCTCACCACCCTCAATGGCGTCAACCAAATATATTGCATCTGGAAAGGCAAGCTGCAGAAGGCGGAAACAATTGGTTGGACAAATTTCAACATCACATAATTTTTTAACATAGTAGAAAGTAAATCATTCTTAGGATAAATAATTTTATTCTTTTTTTTTAATTGGTACTTTAATTAAAAGTTTTATCTTCATATAAATAATTTAACAATAAAATAACATGTATAAAACTCTAAAATCGCTATATCTAATTCTCAAATACTATTGTTAACTCGGTTACTCGCTCAACGAATTTTTGACATAGATTATCCCTAGTTCCACATTTTAAGTAACTTCCCTGAGTTTATTGTAAATGAATCCACAAAACATATAGAAGTAGCGTAGCACACAAGGTTCTCATTCAATACACTAAGGGGTGGTCAACAAACAATTGTAAGCACTTCAAACCTTCAAAGAAGGTTGAGATGGTTGTCTCCATAAAAATATGGTTCAAAAATGAAGAAATTGATATCATGACAATGAAAAAGTTCTCAGCTCTGCAGTAAATAAACTATATCTTGATAATAAAATTTAAACAAACCTGCATGATGCAAAGAGTCCCATGGCGACAGAGGTCAACCCCCTCACAGTCAAAGCCTATAACTAGTTGATTCTCAGGCGAAGGCTCCAGAAATTCAGCAGGAAGTTGACATGCACTGGTAACAACATGGATTGGAACTGGAGACAATTGTTCTTCGTTGTTGCAAGGTGTATCACCTAAAAAAATTCAATGAAGCGACCTTCAACTTTCATGCGCATTATAAATGGAAGTGCTCTAGTTCTTACTTATGCCATTCCCAAAAACATGACATGTGATGCCATGAGAGCAAACATAAAAATAATAAAATAATAAATAAATAAAAAAAGAAAAGAAAAGAAAAAGAAGCCAATTCATAGAAGAATAATGTTGCACAGTAATTGAATGTATACATTGCAATATTAAGCCATATATTACTTCCGAATCAGCAATCCCCATCAAAAGCTATGGGAGATAACATAAAACATTTGGGAGTAAGGCTTGGTTTAGAGCTCTAAAATAATATTGCAACAAGCAGAGAATAAAGCCTAGTTTGTGATAGTGATTTGTAGCTCAAATTGCAACATTACCACTCCTAATGGCCACAAACAAATTCAAATCAAATACCATGCCGGAAGGGTTTACCATACATAGCATATGAGTGCTCAAAAATAAAAAATAAAAATAAAAATAAAAATTCCAAACCCCACAACCACATGGTTCCCAGGGCCAATAACCCTTTTGATCTCTTCCTTACTCAAGGTTCAACAAAAAATGCATAACCATATCACTTAGATACCACATAAATTTGCAAATCCTCTATCAATTTTAAGCTTCAAAGCATCATTGTAAATTTACATTTTCTTCATTGATGAACTATTCATCTTTCGTTAATAGCATAATAATCAAATGCAACGACTTTGCCACCGGGGTCAATATCGTTATAGCTAAATTGAACACCATTTTAATAAATTCAACTGCCATTAAACAACATTACAACAGCAGAATGAAAAAAATAAACCATAAACTCCGTGTTTACTATTGTCTCCTGTTAAAATAATAATGATCCTAATAATAAACCATAAGACCGTCAAAACAACACGTTACAATCGATTATTTTCCAGTAAAAATCGAGAATGTTTCACAACTAAAAAGCTAAAATAAATACGCATAAACAGAATCTCACATTTATAATTGATCAAAAAGTGAAACAACGAAAGTGAAATCATCAGATCACATAGCAATCAAACCACAATTGACGATGTAAAAAAAGCACATAAAAATAAGCAAAAAGCAAGAAATAATTGTTTTCGTATCAAAATAAGCAGAATAATTAAATTAAAATTGGTAAATAAAAAAGAATTACCGGAGTCAGGTAGCAGTGGAGACGGGGTCTGATGACGGGAGGCCATGTCAGAAGCAATTTCTCCCGACTTTCACTGTAGATTTATAGGTCAAAGAGCGGGATCATTATGTGAAGTTACACGTAAAATAATCGCACTTTACTCGGTGATACTTCTAAAAGAAATTCGAGATACCAAGGTGGACGCCCAGTCCCACGGTAACGATTATCGACCTTTCTTGAAACATCACTTTAACATCTTTATTTCTTTTCATTATTATTATTATTGTTATTATTATTAATATTTTATTTATTATTATTATTATTTTTTTACAACGGGGCAGTCGCTACCCTTCAAATGCGTATTGGGTAAACTCTCGAACGGACGTAATATCATGCAAATCACACAAACGAGGTAAATTACACTAGACAAGTTCCGTACGATATGCTCAATCGAGAAAATGTTGATAAGGGAATCAAACTCATGATCAAATGCCTTCGCACTCACCTAATCCACCAACTTGATCACCCCATGAAGGGTTGTTATTATTATTATTATTATTATTATTATTATTATTATTATTATTAAAGTAGCATTCTTCCAATTTTTATTTTTAATAACATTATTTACAGTGAAGCGTCCTATGTGGCGTACATTTCTCTCTTTTCAAAGTTTACCTCATATATTTTGAAATTAATTTTCAAAATAATATTTGCTGGAATATCTCGATTAAATAGAAACTCAAAGACGTGAATTGGATCCACATAATAAAAGATACGTAAAATTTGGGTTCATTAATTCACACATTTCTAATTCTAAATAAAATAAAGTGACGTAAAAATTTATATATAAACATAGTATTGTACACTTTGTTGGGAATGTTACGGATCATATTGAAATCTCCAGCTCATCAATATGAAATTAACATATAATTAACTTTATAATTATGGAATCAAGTTGATCAAATTATAAACATCTAACCTTAGCCTACCTCTTTTTAATCCGAATGGGACCATGTTTTCGAAAATGAAGGTAATAACTGGATTTCAAGTACGAAAGTTGTATATTTGTACATGTGAACCAAAATATATATGAGCAAGACGTGAGAGAGGGAAAGAATATATACTCGCCATAATTTTGCATGTAGTCGATCGATAGTAAAGCCATTTGAGTATGCATCAAGTTTACAAAAAATATGTATCAACGTGACATGAGAAAGGAGAAGATAAGTCAACCGATAATTATGTTCTTTTATAAAATTATCTTTCACAATAGTAAAATAGACATTTTTTAATCTATTTATGCTAGACCACCATTTTATGTGTCAAATGACAGTCATTACTAACATCAAGTTTGACATAAAACTTGACATAATGTCACGTGTCATTATATCATTTAATAATTTAAAACCCAGTCAACTTTTTCATTTAATCATTTATCGTCAAATGCAATTATGTCAAACTTTTTGTCAAATCCTTATGACAAAGTAGCTTTATACATTGAGCCCCCGTTTGGCTCCCATTTTTTGAAATGAAAATCAGTAAAATAGTGTTTTTTTATGTAAAAAATGAGTGATTGAAGAAGAATGAAATTTTTTTTGATTTACGTGGAATATTATTTTATGAAAGATTGTATGGTTGAAAAATATGAGAGAAAAAAATAAAATATGATGTAATTGGGGACAAATGGGGCATAAATATAGGGATGATACATTCAATTAATTATATCATCTTTGTGCCAACTAAACTGGCGCCACAACACTTGCTAGAAAGCACTAAAACACGGTAATTATTTAAAACCCAAACCGTAAATTACTGAACTAAATTTCAAGGCAAATTCTCATAAACAATTACAGAAATAGACTGCAGACATCTCTCCGAAAATTATATACAGAATTTATACATACTATCATATAAAAGTTCAGTAACACAATTACAGGCAAGTTCAAAGAAAGATCAACTAAACTAATTTTGGCTACACTGAATCATACTGTTTCCTCTCTTCTTGTATAGACATAAAAATTCGAGCAGCAGATTCCGTTGCAGACATGGCATTGTGAGGAACAACCTTTATCACTCGTGCAGGGCATTCGGGTTCGAGAGGCTGAGGGCTACAGTTGGGGATGTCAAGACTTGGAGACGTCGGGAAAAGTCGAAGCATGTTTCTTCCTTCCCCAGCATTACGTTTCCCGTTTTCTCTCGGATTACTTGGTGTGAGCGCTTTTAATTCACTATCCTTAGATACATTCAATGAAGAAACATCCGGGAAAATGCCGCACTTCTGGCTCGGCATATTGAATGAGTGCTGATGGTGCGGACTGCTATTAGCTTCCTCAGCCGATAACTGGTCGTGCATGGTAACATGGTTTACCTGCTCAACAGATGAACCTGAAAAGGCTGGATTCACAAGTGGCATGCCATATGGAGAGAAGTATCCATGAGGTCCAGCTGTAGGGAATGAAGGTAGTTGATACTGATAATGCGGAGCTAGAAACCCGTGTGCTGGAGTTGATCCATGGGGTCCATAACCTCCACAGACAGGGCCCATAAATCCTGGTCCCGGATACGGTTTGTATACGAGTCCTTCAGGAGTCATCACGGGAATCAGCCACTGGTGCCCATTCGGTTGATTAAAACACCATGGTCCAAAATTATTGGCACCACTTACTGATGGTGCAGGAGGGTTTCCTGAAAATGGTGGTAAACTATATTGCACAGAAGAAACAGATGCCTTCTCCACAGTATTCTCAGCAGAGCATTCCATTGGAGGGCTCGGCTTATCAGAGTCCATTTTTCGCTTGGAAACATTCAGAGGCATTTTGACATTATAGTCCAATGGAAGTTTCTCTGCTGGCAAAGCCTTTACGGGTTTACCCAAATAAGCAGCATCCTCAAGCAAAAGATGAGGAGAACCAGCAATCGATCTCTGAACCTGTTACGGAATAGAAAATTGAACGGAACATTTTTAGCAATTCCAACAAGCAAAGAAAATGAAAAATAAAGAGATTGCATTGCATCCCGCTAATGCTAGAAGCTGAACAACTGTGCTCACCTTTAATAATCTATGCAACTCAAATACTTGAACTGCAAAAACTTTTTGTTGACTGAGAAGATCAAGAAAGATAGGGTCAAAGGCATACAGCAAAGCTTTGTAAAAAACAATAATAAGGCAATGTGCACAATCAACACATTAAGTGTTTGGCACTGGATCCTATAATGAACAAAATTTAGCTTCTTTTTCTTCCCTAACAATGTTCAGAACTACCCAGTCATCCATACCAAAATATACCATTGTAGTTCTCCAATATATACAATGTTTTCTTAAAAGGAAAATAATTCAATCCTCTGCCTCCAATTAAATTGTAATAACTGAAAAGGTAGAAATAGGCCTGAAAGAAAATCTTCCATAAATGTAGGCACTAGAGTTCTAATTTTCCTTATAAGATACTGTTATATTAAACAGTACTTTATTTCTGCACTTGAAGAAGCTTTATATTCTTATAAGCTAGCCAGCAAACCAAAGCAAATGCAAGAGTCCTATCCAGAGGGAAGAAAAAAAACCAACAAACTTTGAAGATCTATGAGTTTTCTTTCAAGCTATTAGTTTTTCCTGCTCCAGATTTCAGATCTTTCTTTTTTATGGGCACACATTAAAAAATATTTTAACATGGCTTTTATGTAAGATCAGTATATCATCATTATAGCTATCAGCAAATGTTAATACGTTTAGAACTAAGTGAAGAACCAGATACTTCTGGTTTTGAGTGATTGAATTTTAGTTGGTTTGTATATGACTTCTTACATACACACGTTTAAACATGTTCAAACACCTTCAATAGACTACATAATTACTAATCAATTTATCCAGTACAACTTTTTTTTTTCCCCGTGTTGCAGTAACTCTTGTCCAAATCCTTCATACAAAAACAAATTTAGATAAGAAATTAACGATCATTGGAACTTACTGAACTATAGCCCTCCTGGCTTTCCAAAAATGTTTCTGACCTATTACTCCAACAACATCATCAGGTGAAAAATCGAATCCAGATATAGAATCGACCATTGAAGTCTCAGACAAACAGTCACCCCTGTCTTCAGGGGTCTCTGCATCGTTACTGGTATCATAAACAATGTTCTCCTCTTCTGAAGAAAAATCCTTCATTGGTATAGAAGAATTTCTTTTCTCTATGTCTGTACCATGCTTCTTCAAAACAACATTACCATGCACAGTAGAAGCAGGTTGCGACTCGGCACTGAGCTCGGACTGTATTCTGCAATTCTTCACTCTGTCAATACTATTACCAGGATCATGTCTTTGTTTCTGCAGACCTCCAGCCTTATTTGTTGATGAAGAATTTGAGAAGGCTTTAACTAATGGATTTTGGCAAGCCACAAACTCTTTCAAATTCTCTTCCTTCTGCGTTTTGCTTTCTTTTCTCATACCGTGTCCAATCATGCTCTTATGATTATTTTTTACAAATTTCATTGAGGGATTGGGATTAGTATGTTTGGAGGGAGGGAGTTTTTTCCTTTCGACGTCATTAAAATTCTTACTAGGGTCTTGACTTGGCCTAGAATGAATGAAGATGGGAACTGTACAATCATCTTCGTCAGATTTCTTTTTCAGCCCAACTTGTGTTAACGGATTGCTCAAATCAGAATATTGGCTATATGCTTCCTCAGCCTGATGTCTGGCAGGCAGCTGACGTGGCAAAAATGCACCCTTTTCATTTCCACCCCCCTGCAAACACGATTTGCCAGCAGCAGTCAGAACAATAGTCAGGTTACAAAATCAAAAATATCTTAAAGGGCTGACTATCACCAGTAGAAGATAACTC
This sequence comes from Olea europaea var. sylvestris, assembly GCF_002742605.1. Taxonomy (NCBI): domain Eukaryota; kingdom Viridiplantae; phylum Streptophyta; class Magnoliopsida; order Lamiales; family Oleaceae; genus Olea; species Olea europaea. The sequence continues at coordinate 198,200 of NW_019266002.1, read as the reverse complement.
TAATGATCTTAGTCAACCGTAAATTAAGAGCTTAAGTAGCTCGGTTCCATCAAGACAGTAATGTTATCCAAGTTACCGACTCTTTAAGGTCTTCTCATCCATTTCTTTTTTTTTTTTTTTTTTTTTTTTACCGTTTACGCCATAACTCAATACATTCAAGTGTCCTCTAGCACAAGATTCTTGCACCAAGTTGCAAATTTTAAGAATAATTTTATCTCCATCGAGTTGAACTTCAATCCACACACATAAGACTGAGCTGATCATGATAACAAAGTAAGTTACATAACTTAATGCAGTCATAAAACAAGACAAGCGCTGAAACAACCAATAACTCCAGTTAACCAGTTACAAACTATTTTAGTAGACCTACAAATCTACAAGAAATTATAATAAACTTCATGATTAATAGCTAAAACGACTAACAATTCCAATATAAGTAAGCATCATTTCTAAACAAAAAAGATCAGGAAAAAAAAAACCATAAGCAAAAAATATAAATAATCTAATTACCTGGATTGAAGAAGCTGCGGTGTTACTAGCGGGATTAAGAGGCAAAACTCCACGACTGAATCTATGTGAAGGGATGCTCAGTTGCTCATAAAGGGCCATCTTGTTTCTTGGAGGTGCTTTTGGCCCTCCTTTCTCTGTATCATTTACATGAAGCCTTGGAAACATAGGCCCAATAATTTTCTCTTCATCTTTCCCTCTCCTCATCTCTACTCCTTTTCCAGTTGTTCAGAAACTCTAACATTTTCAAACAATTTACATGAAAACCCCATGTTAGACATCAAAATCAGATCTTATTTTCACAAAACAAGGAATCCTCAATAAAGGAAGCTTCTTCTTTTTTTCTTTTTTTTAAAATCAAAACCCGCCTGTAAAAACTCAAATTTCAACAGAAATTGAACCACCAAGATAAAATCAGAGCCGAACCACTTGAGAATTCTTGCTTTAAATTGAAGAGAAAAGAAAACACACGTTGAAATAAAGCAAAATTTTCAACTAAATTCGATCCTCTTTCTTCCTTAGAGTCAACAGATATACGAACAACAAATGAAAAGAAACACTAAAAAAGAGCTACCTTTCATATTCAATATCTAGAAAGACAGTACAAACAGAGTACCTGTAGAAATCTACGCAATCTAATAATCAGAACACTAAAAGATATTCTAGAAAGAGCAAAAGAGGCGGTTAGGGATTCTTGAAGGAAAAGAGATTGGAAGGCCTACATGGAAAGGGAAAGGGATAGGGAAAGGGCAAAAGTGCGAAGCACTGTGGACCCACTATTTGGATAGAACTGCAAGTCTACAACGAAGCAACTATAGAAATAGTGTCAAGATAACAAATATTTGTGGACACGTTGATTTGCTGGTGGATCATCAAACAAATCGAAAAGAGATGGTTGAAGGATTAGGTTATCCAATTAGTTTAATTGTGACAGGCATATTCAAGTCAAATATTGATTTTCACTATGTTGATTTAGGATATGTTTGAGCCATACTATTTCAAAAAAAAAATATTTTTACACAGTGATTTGATATCATTTCAATCACACATTTTTCAATAAAATAATATTAAACGTAGATCAAAAAATTTTTTTTATTTTTTAACCACACATTTCCCATCAATACACTATTTAAGAATGCATTATTATCAAAATAATGTGACTCAAACACCCACTTAAACAGATTTTTCTGAGAGCCTGTTTGTTGCATATTTTTTCTCCATTTTAGAAAAATTATAGTCATTTCTGGAGCCCACTTGTCATAAATTCTTACTCTCATCTCACATTTTGCTATGAGAAATGTGTCCAACGGTAGGAATTCTCATTCTCATTTTTGATAACATGTGCAACAAACAGCTTCAAAAAATTGGAATATGTTGGTCTTCTAGAGTAAATTATTTGAAACAATCCGACAATTATTTGTTAAGCACATGAAAGAGTTCTTGAGTATAAGCACGATAGAAATACACCATGCCAACATGAATACTTGCATAACCCTCACTACTACAGTCGGTCAAATGAAAAATACAAGCACACAATTAAGCCTTTTGATGAGAAAAAAATTGTGTCTGGGGAAGTTGAAATTCTTAAATCTCATAAATATTGACTTTCCATTTCAGTTTTAGAGACCATAAATAACAACTAAGCCATCAGGGCCTGTCTGGGAGAAATTAAAAGTAAAAAAGTGATCGTTGGCAACAATTTTCCTACTGTTGTAGCCCACAATTTTTACTACTTGTGTGTGAGGTGGGACTCGCAGCTTGGACCAACGGCTCTATTTTGGTTGAAAATCTGGTGAAAAAGTAAAACCAGACAAGCTCGTTATATTGGTGACACTAGCAGAAAGTAGAAATTTGTTTGAGTCTCATTTCAATAATACATTTTTCTTCAAACTCATTTTCAACCGCATATTCTTTTAATAAAAAAATATTACACAAAAACCTATAAAAAAAAAATTCTACTTTTCAAAATCACATTTTTAAAAAATTCACTATTCCAAAATCTTTTTTTATCAAATAATGGGTTCAAACTAAGGACTTTTTACAGAAATTAACAAACTTGTCAAGGACGCTTAAAGTTTCTACCAACGCCTCCATGGTAGAATTCAGGATCTTCAACATCTTCACTAAGGTAAATAATATCATAACTATTATATAGTATAATTCAATTCTGTTAGGTCCAAATTTGTAATTAGCATTTCTTTTCTTTTTTTTTTTTTAATTTGCAATTTGCAATTTCTGTATTCAAAATCATGAGTTATCGAGTCCTAATTAAAATCAAAATAGTTTTGGATTGGTAGTATAGTCCTTATAGGAATAAAAAAATTTATATATGAAGCAAAGAAAAAAAAAAGTCGACGTAAAATCGCTTGAGCACCGGCATCGGGCCTAGCAAGCTGTGCCTCCATTGTTCAAAGGTCAGGAGAGTGGTGAGGTCCATTTTCTGAGCACTCAAGCACTCTTTGCATGGCCAATCAACAATTTTATGCCGACTTTTTCTCCTTAATCCATAGTTGACATTTATGATTCATCCAAGAAATATACTACCAATCCACAGCTATTTTAACATTAATTACAACTCAATAACTCATGATTTTAAATATGAAAATTGCCAATTACAAATTTGGACCTAACAATTTCTCCCTTTGGCATTTCGTGATAGAATCATTTATTTCAAAATTACAATGAAAACAACCTAACCCTCTTACCCAAAGACTCAATTCACAAACATTAACTCAAATTTTGTCGTTCTAGTTTCCTGAAACACGTGAAAACAACAATACCACGTGAAAAGTAAGAGGAAAGTTATAATAAGCATATAACCGAGTTAGAAAAATAAATCAGGCAAAACATGTATAACACCAATGCATGTGCTACTATAAGCATCAAATAACTTAAAATCTAAACATGACAAGTTGAGATATATAACTGAATTAGCAACACAAAATAATGATATTAATATTATGCAAAACACATAACATAATATCAATAAGTCAAAATATTCAATCATGGTAGTCAAATTACTAATCAATAAAGGAATTGCTATGACTCTCCCTAATTAAAATATCAAATTCAAATTTCAAAAACTTCTCCCTCTAACTCATATACTCTCTGAAATAAATACTGATTTCTCCTCCTTTTTGTCACGAATAATAAAGGAAAAATATTAATATAAATATAAATACAGCCAAGAAGAATGAGTGAAAGCAAATATGCACGTGTACAATTATGCAAAACATGTGATGGGAGAATAAAAATTTCTTTCTTTTGAGACAACTACTTTTCATAAATTTTTAAATATAACATCGTGAACAATTATTTGTTTACTTATACAAGTATAATTCATAAATAGTAAACTTTTTCCAATCAACTTATTTTAATCCTATATTGAGTAAATTATATAAGCTACACATGGGTGAAAAGTGCTACTAAACTTCTGTAAGCAAATTTCAAAATCTTAAATTAATGAAAAAGAACATGCAAAGAATTATTGGTGAATGAATATATTTCTCAAAGTATGAAGTCAAATTCAGTATTTTTTTTTTTTTTAACTTTACCTATCTATAAGAACATATATATAATTTTATTTTTTTCAATTCTTTCATGTCTTATGTGCAAATTTATCTTCATTAAGCATACTTAATGACCTCTATAATGAGTTTAAGTTGATGACTCCAAAGTCAAATGATTATAGGGTACCAGTTTTTAAGATACTCAACAAACTCAATTGTTTAATTAAAAAAAAGGTTACCAAGACAAGTATAAGATGTATAACAATAAATCAATTATTTAGAAGCACAATACTCTTTTTCTTCTATGGGGATTATACAAAAGATTAGGTCAATTAGTTAAAAGTTATTCCATAATAAAGTCATCCCACCATACAAATGATCAACATCACAAGTCTCACATACGCGATCAAAATCCACTCACAAGAGCTTAATGTGTAGAGTGAAGATAATACATGCAATAATCTATACCAAGTACTCCAAGCAAGTTGTAAACAAAGTAAATGAAAATTTTATTCACCATTTATAAAACTAAACTAGTACTTGATTACAAAACATGTCCATAAAACAATATCAATTGAAAATGCTATGACTTCAAAATTCTTTTCCCTTTTATTTATTAATTTTGGTTTTTAAAATATGGATAAAGCAAAAAGGAATTACTAATATGTCATGAAGGAATGTACATATATGAATATATATATAAATATCATGAATAATGTAGATGCATGCACCTAAACACCTAATCAACAAGGCACACAAACACTCTTTCCATGAAGAGCAACATGAACAACAACACAATTAATGTCATCTCTTTGACATGTGATTTCACTCTTTTTGACTCAAATCTTCTTAGAAAAAGATTTAATCTTAGTTAATTGAATCATCAATTCAGTCAAATTACTCACTTAATTAGTCAAGAATCTAACATGAGTAGCTAGATCTTGTTTGTTGTTCCTAATCAAGGGCTTAAAGCACTAAGATCTAATTTGACTTAACTCACCAAAATTATGACAAGTGGGAATGAATTTAGGAATAATCCTAGATTTCAAATTTTTAACCTTAGGTTAAAAAAAAAAATTATGTTGTACAGATGATTTCGGTCCTCGGATACCTACATTCTTAGTCTTGTTCCTAATCAAGGGCTCGTGACACTTAAGTCTTTTGCGTACTAATTTATCATAATGGTGATGTAAGTATTATGTCCTAGGTCCAATCAACTTTCGACATAAGTACTTTTATATATAATTAATGCAATTAAATGGCAAATCTATTATTTAATTAATAGACAATTAAATAAATAATAGAGTTCGTAGATTCAAATTTTCGTAATTTGTTAATCACAAGGAGTTGTGATTGTGAGATACAAATTAAATCTGATTGAATCTTAAATCATCCGTGGTCGTAAGTAATAACGAGATACGGATATCGTTATTACGGATAGACCATCACGTGTGGCATTTCTTACTTGTGAAGTAAGTAGCTGATCTCACAAGCTAAAGTGTGGTGACACTTAAATGAACACGTGGATATTTTTGTTATAGAACAAAACATTGGAGACCCGTCGACAGATTCCACATGGATAACTATCTAAGTGTCAGTGGTTAATCTCTAACGTTTGGTAATGGAATTGGTCCTTTGACTTGAGGTCGTCATAGTACCTTATATGAGGATAGTCATACTTTGGCGGTATTGGATGTTGCTCTGAAAAGGGCCACTAATACGATATCGTTCGGGTATGTCAAGAATTGTATGAAGGTTGTGATTGATCAATAAATGATTCGTCACTCTTAGATAGTAGGTGATTATGATCTGCGTTTCATTTAATTAAGTCGATGATGAAATCCTTGGCCAAGGTATACTCATAAGTCGAAAAGGAGTTTTCAACTTATATTGACTTAATAGTGGAGTGAAAAATATGATCGATAATCGAGATTGACACAACTCCATATCTCGTAATTGATCGGATCATATTGACGAAGGGATTATAGTTTCACGGTAGACGAACGAATTTGGTTTTGTCATACCACGTGACATTTCCCGTCACATGTATTGCCCTGACACATTGCTAGATGTCAATCAGGGACGGCGAATGTGAATTGACGATAAATTAAAAAGGTGTTTTAATTTATCAATTTTGATTAGATCAAAATAATATTTCACGTCGTTAGGCATCGTGGTCGGGAACCTAATGGGTCACACACAAAAGAGAATTGGAAGATTGCAAATTGTCAATTGGTTAATTTAACAATCGTTGGATAAATTAATTAATTATATTTGTTATTTATATTTTCGAATTAATTAATTGGATTAATTAATTCACGGACCGGGTTTAATTAATTATTGGACCGAGCCGAGCCGAGCCTATTTGGGTTTATATAAATACATAACTAGGGTTTGAGGTCCACAAGGTTTTCATTATTCTTGCTGGCACAAGAGAAAACCCTAGAGGCTGCAATCATATTCTCTGTGTGGATCACCGTTGGAGGCTGGACAGTTGGACAGCTGTGGTGGCAAATCAAGGTTGATGGAACGAAAAGAAAAGTAAAAAGATTGCAAATCTGGAAAAGGTACAATCTTATCACAATTTCTATCTAAACACAAAGGCGATTCTTGGTGGGAATCGAAAATTATTTTAAATTCCGCTGTGCATGTATAAGTAGATTCCCAACAGGTGACACGTGAGGATAACAACAACTCTAAGTTTCAAATTTTGAACCTTAGACATGATAGAGGCTGGTAAAAACTTATTTTTAAAAGAGGAAGCAGTATGAGAATATGTTTTTTTATTGAAGCCTAAACCTCTTCTACTCCTAGAAGGATTTTGAAATTCTAATATGCTGTCAACTTCTTAGAATTATTAGAAAAAGATTGAAGTTGGGCATTTGATTTTTCAAGATAATTTATAAGAGTTTTAACCTTAATTTCTAAGGACTTTTTCTCAGCTCTTAATTTATCCAATCCTTTGGTAGACTCATCAAGTTTGACCATGAGGCTCGTTTTTTAATTCAAATTTATTCAATTTCTTGAAAACTAATATATTAGCCTTATGTAACTTGAGACTATCCTAAAACAGCTGGTAGTAAGTCTCATGAGTATCCATTCCATTTTCAGATCCTTCATCAGAAAAGTGATTGATTCATTTAGATAAAATTGGGTTACGGATCACAATTAAGCTCTGATACCACGTACGTGTTAGTAAATATTTTTAGACCCAAACATGCAAAATTAATCAATAACGATTAACAGATCACTTATTATTGTTTTTAGATGATTAAGATTAAAATCAATTTAAACTCAAGTAAACAATTACATGAATATTGTGTTCAAAAGCAATAAAATAAATAACATCGGATGTGATTACGGAGGAAAACCTTCTCTGGATCAAAAACCTACGGGGCAAATTTGTCTATAAAATTCACTATAAAAGTTAACTTACAATTATTCCATACACAGCTAAACTTTAGCCGACTCTGACCACCTAACTAATTCATATTATTTTTGGGTATACTAATTCTTTTGATATAGCTCGAACTTCGCATAATGTAATTAGGAAATCGTCCATCTGTCTATACCGATAGTCACGTACAGATGAATTCTTACCTATTAAACACAGAATTTAACACGTCATCATTTTTTTTTTATTTTTTCAAAATCTATTAAAAATCTGATTTTAATCCTCAATAAACAGGGCCTAATAAAGAAATCTTACAGGGTGTGAGATAGGATAAATTGTTGTTTGAATGAAATAGGACACGTGAAGTTAGAACAACGTGTTTTCTTTGAATTGTTGACCTGGTATAAACATAACGTAATGTAGTGAAACATCTATTCATTGTGCAAAGCAAGTTATAAATATTTATGAACATTTGATAAGGCGAAATGGATATTACCAATGAAGAAAAGAAGCCAAATTCTTATCTTAGGAAACTTACAGATCAATAAACATATAATCGAGTTTGCCCGTCTCCATAAATGTTGGGATTTACTTGTGATGTCATTGTTTTTTTTATATAAAATGCTCATACAGTGATCCATAAATAATCACAAAAGATAAAAGACATTACCATTATAAGCATAGCTTTATTTTTTGGTCATTTAGAGAAGTTGCAACGATGGGCGGATGCAGGGACGGGCTAGGCCGTGCTACAGCCCGTCCCTTCAGCCCAAATATCCATTAAAAAAAATTAATTTAAGTAAAAAAAAATTTATGTGCAATATTTATTTTTTTATACGTATTAGCCCGTGTTGAAATTTTTCCTGGATCCGCCACTGATTGCAACAACAACGAAAATGCAAAATCTTATTCAAATAAATAGTTGAATGCCTATAGGAAATCATTTTTGAGATTATTTTAGACCCAAACTATTAAAATGGTTATACTCTATGTCCGTCCAGATTCAATCATTTCATACTCTAACATAAACCACACTTCAAAGCTATTCGAGACATACTATATTTATCATCTAATTCAGTTTACGGGGTCGAGACTGTTATAAACTGAATTTATTTAATCAAGTTCATTATTTATTTAGCTACTTTCATTCATGTCTTTTTGGATTTTTCATACATATATTAATGCACTAATTTATTCATGTACTTGGAGAATACATGAATTATTTTGGGGATTAGTGAGACTATTGTTTTTTCTCTTCTATATGTTGTTCCATCTCTAATTTTCTAGTAAAAATTGGTTTATGAGCAAGGTTATAAGAGTGTGAAAAGAAGAGATGACAAACAACGATTCTCTTCTCATTTTTCGACTCATTAATGATAAAGTACAAGACGTATTCGTATAAAGGCATATCTTGAAGGTTTAGACTTGGTAAAGAGAGAGGTTCTGAACCTCGAAATAAAGAAGGGATGTCTCAAGAAAAAAGAGAGTTGCAAGAAGTAGATAAGATGAAGCAATAAAAGGATTTTAGCACGATTCATCAAGCTCTTGATGATACGATTTTTCAAAAAGTGTCAAATGCCTTCATGGTAAGCATATATTTTGGGAGAGCCATACCTCAAAAATTAGCTATTGAAGTTGGAGAGCTCAATTCTATATAAACTATACATCGAAAGCTCTTAATTTCAAAGTAGGATTCTGATAAGTGTATTTTTGCACACTTATCTATATCACAAACATGACTTAAATACAAGTAAAATGATTGAATTGTTACTTAATTTTGTCGAATTCATGCAATGTAAGTGATTCTATGGAAATAGTGGAATTCAGGAGAAAAGAGCCGAAAAAGGACCAAATTGGAGCAAAATGAAAATTCAGGGACCAAATTGTAATTATCTGAAAGTTGATCCGATGAACACATCAAGCAATTGATCAAGCTAAACACCAATTGGAAGTTATAATGGAACATTGGAGCAACTAGAAACAAGAGAGGAGGTCAAGGAGTGAAAGAATGAAACTTGAGGATCAAAATGACTCAATTTAGAAGTTTACTCTACTATGCGGTCGCATAGTAGAAAACCTATGCGGTCGCGAGTAACCCTTCAGGGATTAAAAACGCCATATTTCATATACCTATGCGGTCGCATAGGTATAACATGTGCTCGATTTTTGTAGTTTCCTTATATGATTGCAACTCCTTTGGTAACCTAATTTCGGCGGGTTTAAATAGCAAACAAACGTCCAGAAGCCGTAAGCAACGAATTGGGAGGCAAAAACATTCATTTTGGAGAGGATTTGAAGGCAAGAACAAGGATTGATGCGAAGATTTACAAGATTTCTTCAAGTTTTGATAACGCGGTGATGTATTTTATTCAAAACTTGATAGATTTCGTTATTTTTATCATGATAGGCTAGATTTTTGTAACTAGGTAATCGATGAACCATGTAATTATTATTGAACCTTTTATTTCATGACTTTGAATTCATAGTTCGATGGGATTATTTGAATGAATTATATTGCTTTATTTATTTCCACAATTAATGTGCACTTAATTTGTGTGTATTTGGTGGTTTAATTCTGAATTTGAGAAAATTGGATTAAACTCGACATATATAATTCATCATAGGGTTCGATAGGGGATAGAAATATACCCATATGCCCTATGTAAATCTTTAATTGCTCACAAAAAAATTACATACGTTCTTGTATAATTGCATCCATCATAGAAATATAGGCTGGTGATTTATGAGAATAGGTTCAATACATCTCGAGAGAGAGTATTGAATAGATTTAGGAGCATTGATTTGTCAAATTCTCATTGGATTATCAAAATTGTGAAATTAGGGTTTACTTAATAATTATTTGGGGATTCGTGATCCTAGTGCATTCGTTTTACATAGATTTTCATAAATTGACAATACATTTCATTTATTTTCATAACATTTCGAAATTGAGTCATTCGTTAAGTGAATTTGAGTAATTAGGGTTTGATTTGAAATTAGGGTTTTTCAATTTGGGGATTTCTCCCAAAATTAGGGCTTTTAATTCTAAAATTCATCTTAAGTCAATTAGTTTCGGTTAAAGCTAAAATAAATAAAATTGAACTACTCTTTCTCTGTGGAACGATACTCGGACTTTTAAAGTCCACTTTATTACTTGTCACGACCCGTACACTTGCGATAATTGAAATCGAAAGAAATATTTCGCGAACAGATTCAAGTTTCATACTTTATAATGGGACCATAACAATCCATCATGCTCTACGATTGCGACATCCATGTCATACTCACTTTGCACTAGCCCATGACTAGTCGCAGACAAACACTACTATGATGGCATGACCATTCGCGCTGTTCAATTGCAACTAGGTGACAAATTGATATAGATTTTGGGAAAGACATGCCTCAAACGTAAGCTGTTGATGTTGGAGAGCCTAAGTTTATATAAATTACACACTAAAAGCCCATAATTTCGGTGTAGAATTTCCATATCTTGCAATAGATTCTTCAACATACTTACAAATGTGGTAACAAAGTCAAAAAATTTTGCCTTCAATCTTTAAGAGGAGAATATAAAGCGTTACCATGAAGGAACTCGAATCATTTTCGTATTACTCTTCATGAGTATTGGTGTTTGTTGTGAAAATATTTTTTAAATTTAAATTACCACGTGTGGATGGTTCATTAAGAAGTAGTAAAATGGATTTTTAAGTCCAAGTATTGTACCCATAGATATTTTAATAGTTTAAATTCGAATTAACTTAACCTTAACTGAGACAATGAAAATTTATGATTTTTCCATAACTAAATTGTTACCACTTAAATTATGTATAAATGCAGGACGTAAATTAATTAAAATCAATGTAAAGTTATAATTAAATGCAAGTTTTATAAAAATACAATGATGAATAACATACTAGGATCCCGAATCCTCTTATATCAATCCTATTTAACGTCGAACCTTATGAATTTGATAACACATTCAATTATGAAGATCAATATACCTAATTTGTTTAATAATCTCTCTCGAGTAGAATTATGCCTTGTCTGGTGCAGATTATTGGTTGAAAAGAATGGATTTTCCTACTGTTGTGGCCATAATTTTTGAATGACTCTTTCTTTGGTGGGACCTGCAGTTGGACTCAACGGTAAGAAAATGGCTGAAAATTCATTGAAAAATCATAGCCAGATAGGGGCTTAAACTTATTCCTACACGTGACCTAACTATATTTCTATGATGGATACAAACATTCAAAGATGCATTAAGGATTTATGAATGAATAAAGATCACGTAAAGTATAGCGGTATAGTTCTATCCCCTATTGGACTCTACGACATTTGATACTATGTTTAACTTATTTTCAATCTTTCACAGTTAAAACAAGTCACAAAACTCGTACAACTTTTGCACATATAATTATAGAGAAAATTAAATCCATGTCAATCATTCAAGAATTTAAAATGTGCTTTAAATGTGAAAAATAAATAATACTCAAAAATCAAGTTTCACGATATAGGTTTCATCATAATCTTAGCATTATAATAATCTAGGCTAGCATAATGTCGAAATTAAACAAATAAAGTTTGAACGACATCCCGAGAAATTGATGGGACGTGATTAATTTGGTACAATTGTTGATGAATTATCGTACAAAATATGGATTTTTCATTTTTCTTTTCCTACTGTCGTCTTCGTTTATTTCGGTCTGTGTCCTACTTCCTCCATCTGTCGTTCGATCTCCTTAATTTCATGTGGTGTCTATACTTTTATTCCAATCAGCGTCGACTTTTTTTAACTCTGTCTATGTTTTTTTCTCAACCTCAGCCGCTAATGTTTTTATTCTGTCTTTGAACAGTGCCCCTCTTTTTTTGTCCAATTAAGAGTCCAAGTAATTATATAATTTGATTCAAAATGCAAGTCCAAAATGAGGCCCATTTAAATCTAATGCCCATTTAATGTAATTTTCTCTTCAAGGTTTCTTCTTTCTCAAATAATGCACTTTAGTCCTTGAGTTCATCAATTGTGCAATCAATGTGCTTCTCAAATTTTAACTTATGGAATTTGATCCCAAAATTATATATTTCATTCGATTTTGTCTTTTTTCCAATTACTTAGAAACGGGTTTAGCACTGAAACAAAAGAAAATCAACTCAAGTTAAGTAGAAATCAACACATTGACGATATAAAATCTTAGTATTATGGACCACATAAGTGCACAAAGTACACTTATCAAACACACCCAAACTAAAAATTTATTCGTCCTTGAACAAAACAAAACTTAGACGTAAAACATATTACTATCTTAAATATATTACAAATAACAAACTCAACATTGAATTGCTTTGCATATGCCTCAGATTCAAATTTAATTAATACTCTAGAGAGATCTGAAACAACATCTAAAATAAAAATTTACTTATCTGATGCTCTACTGTGAGAGAGAGAGAGAGAGAGAGAGAGAGAGAGAGAGAGAGTGTGTGTGTGTGTGTGTGTGAGTGAGTAGCTAATATTGAACTCACAACCATACTAGAGCACAATCATTTAAGTATTGTTGATTTACTCATAATCTCAATCCCCATATGGTCTGTTTTTCGTCATACCTCTCGTGCAAAATCACTTCTTATACTTTTCTTTTCAATTCCTAGGTACTTCTAGCACTGATGGGTTCCTAATAATCATTATAATGCATTTTTTTACACAAGTGACTTGAATTGTATATTTTTAAATCTAGAAATGAGATGGTAAATCTTTCTCAAAGTCACACCGTCAATCTCGAGAGTTCATATTTCGAAGTCCTTACTGGGTACATATCGTTTTTGATCATCTAAATCCTTATTTTATTTTCTTTCTTTCTCCTTTTTTGACCTCTCCCGTGCATGCTTTTTCTTTATTAAGCTTTCTAAGTGACTCATGTAGCGAGCTTTATGTTGATGGCTCCCAAATCAAATAGCTATAGGGCAACAAGGTTTTATATACACTTGTAGGCCTAATAACTCAAGTCAAAAAGGCTACGAATAGAGGTAGAGAATGTATTACTTTTTCTTTTGATATGAAAATATAATTTTTTTCATTCTTTTGACCTCTTATGTCCTAAACTTCTCTCAATTAAGCTTTTTAAATGACCATGTAGTGAGTTTTAGGCCGATGACTCTGAAGTCAGATGACTATAAGACACCAAGTTTTAAAGACCCTAACAAACTTAATCACTCGAGTCATAAATGTTACAAAAAAATCATAAGAGTTATAAATTGGTTGATGCTATAGGTTTTAAAGACCCTAACGGGCTTAATCACTTGAGTCACAAATGCTACGAATAAGAGTATAAGAGTTATAAATTGGTTGATGCCCATTCTAGACTCTTTAATTCAAACATTCAAACTCCTTAAACCAACGGAAGGATTTCAAGAACTCTAAACCATCAAATTTCTATGAACACAAGCACTACCCTTCCCACTCTAAACTGTTTTCTAGTAGTTTGGTTTCCATATTAAGGATTTAGGAATTTAACTCAACTCTAGGTCAACAACATCAATAATTAAATCCATATAATCAAGTCATGTCCCAACATAAGTAATAAGTCAATGATAGCTATGTGCTCAAATTATCAAGTCTAATATGGATAAATATTCAAGTAAAAGGACAAGTTATGGTATTGTGTCTAGTTCTAGCTAAAGCTGTACTCAATTCAAACAACTAAGCATTATCACAGGAGGTAAGTCGTTCAAAGCTAGCTAAACACTCTTTCTAGTTTTTTACTTTTCAATTTTTTTTTAAAATTTTTGAAACAGTTATACAAACCCAATCAGTAGTTGAATACACACACACACACGCACACGCACGCACACACACACGCACACGCACTCTCTCTCTCTCTCTCTCTCTCTCTCTCGGAATATTAATACTTTTTCACCCCCAAACAAAAATATTACAATGTCTTCAATGTAAAAGCAAAGGTAATAAAAGAAGTGAGTAAAGATCAGAAACTCTCCAAGTAAATGAGGATAGGTCGAAGGTTCAAGTTGGTCCGAGTAGTAGACATCATGACTACCATCACTTTTCTGTTTCAAGAAGTCAAAATAAATATTAGTAATAGCATATAACGGTTACATATTTGCCATGAAATCATACAAAAATGTATTCTAATCTTCTAACTTTTAGAAAAACTATTTAATAGAGTTCGGAAATTTAAATTTAACTACAACCTTAAAAATGTGCATTACATCAATGTAAGCTCAATATAATGTCAGGATGTTAAAGATGAACTTAAGTAAAATGAACTTAATAACTAAGCATGCCTAAGTTACTAATATAAATCTTAAAATACTAACTAAAATATGTTAAAAACCATTTAGATGCTCGAGCTCCTAAATATAGCCCTAAAATGTTAATGCAATTCCTAAAAATATGTGTAATGCAATGGTTAATCAAAATAATTGAAAAGGATATGAAAATGAGTTGTCTCCCATTAAGCACTCGATTCATAATTTAGTGATCGATTTTTGGGTGATTTACTCATGGCGGTTCAAAGTAGACTTTTACTAGCAAAACAAATCACACTATGTTTAGTGTAACCAACTTCCTTATCGATTCTTCTAACTTGAAAAGCTCTTTCTTCATCCTTGAGGTTTCCAATGTTCTATCTATTTCTTTCCTATGTCGGTACTTTGTATAATCCTTTACTTCTTCTTCTTTAACCTTTTAGTTTTTCTCATTATGGCTTAGCTTTTTGATGGTAACATAAATTTGAAACTTTTTTTGCTCATCATCTACCCTCAAGGTTAGCTCACCTACTTCGAAATCCATAATGGTCTTACTCGTAGATAAAAATGATCGACCCAAGATCAGTGATGCATCCTAGTATTTTTCTATATTTAAGACAAAAAGTCCACTGGAAACATGGACTTGCCCATCTTAATGAGCACGTTCTCAATCACTCCTTTAGGGTACTGGATTGATCAATCTACCAATTGAAAGGAGATTGTAGTATCATTCAGCTTTCAAAAACCTAATTTCCTATAAATAGAAAGAGGCATTAGATTCATACTTGCTTCCGAAACACATAAAGCATTAAAAGTATGATTATTTCCTATTAAGTAAGGTATTTTGAGACTTCATAGATTCTTTAGTTTTATGAGGTAGTTTCTGCTGGTCTCAAATTTATCGAGCTTTCTTTTCTTCGATAACTTCTCCTTTAAGAACTTTGCATAGATTGGTACTTAAGAGATAGCCTCAAGTAATAAGATATTGATATGAAACTTTCTGAAGATGTCTAAGAATTTTATAAACCGTTCTTCAAGCTTCTTCTTTTGTATTTTCGCAAGCGGGTCCTCAATTATTTCATTCACTAAAACACTTATGGCAATTACTTACTCTTTGGGATTCGTCTCAATATTGCTTGGCAATGTGCCTAGTGTTGTGTCTGATATTGCAAGTGTTATCTGTTCCATTTGAGTTTTCGAGTACTTGATTCCAGCACTTTGATTTTGAAAGGTTATCTCAGTCCTTCTCATGAATTGTTTCTTTAGGTCTATGTAGTTCTTTGCCTTTTCCATAATTTTGGTAAACATCTCTTCCAAATGAATTCTCTTCTCTAGCTGCTGATACTGATAACCCTGTAGTGTAGTAGGATTTTGATAACTCCAAGAAACATTAGGATGCTTTTTCCAACCAAGGTTGTAGGTGTTAGAATGTGGATTGTTTTGTTGGCACTGACCCTATACAAAGTCCACTTGTTTTGTATCTTGTGCAAGAATTAGACAATCTGTTATGATATGATATGTCTCACATGCTTCACAACTTGACAACTTGGCAGGTACTGCATTGGCTGACTATGATATGCTCTCAACCTTATGAGCCAAAGAGCCAATTTTTTTACAGATAATGCCGTAGAAGTATCCACCTCATACACTCTTGGTGCCTTCTTATGAACAACTCGATTAGAAGATCATATGGTAGTGATAGTAGCTGCTCTTTCGAACAATTTCAAGGCTTCATCGATTGCCTTTGTGGATAAGGAGCCATTGGATGATGAGTCCACCATGCTCTTGTAAGATGAAAATAGATCCGCATAAAAATCTTGGACTTGGAGCCCCTTATTGATGCCATGATGAGGATACTTTGGAAACATATTCTTAAATCTGTTCCAAGCCTCATCAAAGGATTCAGTTTCTCCCTATCGTAATATGGATATGTCCTTCAATTTCACAATCTTCGCTGGTGGAAAGAATTTGGTACAAAATTTTTAAACTAAGTCATTCCAAGTAGTGATATTGACAATAGGCTGTAAGTCTAACCATTCATGCGCTCTATCATGTAGAGTTTGTGGAAATAATTTCAATCTAATAGCATAATTAAAATCCATTGATATCTGAATTTTTGGCACATTTCCAAAAATCTAAAGACATGTATGTATGGAATCTCATCAACACTGCCATAGAATTTATGTGAAAGAACTATATGACACTTGTCATCAATTGAAAGCTTGTCTGCCGATAAGGAAGATAAACGATGTTAGATTGGCTCTGAATAATTTATGAAGTCATAAAGTGCCCAACTAGCATATTTCCTCCATCAACCACTGTCTTTTCATTCACTTGAAAAATCGAATTATTCTTTGTATTACTCATCTCTTATTGTTGTGTTTTTACTGGTCAATGATAAAGTGTACGTTCAATTTTCGGATCGGCTAGCATCAATTCACTGTCTCTCAAATATTACAAAAATACCTGAAAGAAAGAAAATAGAAATGTTGAAATAAATTGATAGAAAAGAAAAAGTAATATAAAAGCAAAGAGTTCGAATTAGTGCTAAGCAGTGATATTGACAATCGATGAAACCTTGAAGTTGTTTGAAAAAGTAACTACTATTACTGCCATGTGGCCTTTTGACCGGGTTGTTCATAAGAAGGCACGAAGAGTATATGATGCGGATACTTATACGGTATTATCTGCAAAAATTGGCTCTTTGATTCACAAGGTTGAGAGCATATCATGGTTAGCCAATGCAGTACTAGCCAAGTTGTCAAGTTGTGAAGAATGTGAAATAGATCATATTACAATAGATTGTCCAATTCTTGCATAAGATACAAAACAAATGGACTTTGTACAGGGGGTTAGTGCCAACAAAATAATCTACATTCTGACACCTACAATCCTGGTTGGAAAAAAAATTATAATTTTTCTTAGAGTAATCAAAATCGTATTACAATGCAGGGTTTTCAGTATTAGCAGCTTGAGAAGAGAATTCATTCGAAAGAGATGTTTATCAAATTTATGGAAAAGGCAAAGCACTACATGGAGGTAAACAATCAATTCATAAGGACTAAGATGACCTTTTAAAATAGGCGGTGTTGGAATATTATTCTTGATAATGTTTTCTAGTAGTACTGAATTTTGTTGCTAGTGGACATCTACCCAGGGGATTTGCTACTTATCTATTGCTTTGATCTCTAAGAGGGATGGTGCTTGTAGGTAGTCTAAGGTGACCAATCAATTTATTCAAAATGTTTAATAAGGTGATTACTAAGATTTTGAGCTTCTAGGTGAGTTATCTACTTCCATGTATCATTTCTCCACACAAAAGTAGATTCGTTTTGGACCAACTTATTGTAAATATGTCCTCATAGTTCACGAGTTCATTCATATTCATAATTTGAAGGTTTGGGAAGGTAATGTGGTGCTTAAGCTTGATATGAGTAATGTATATGATTGTATAGACAAGGAATTTATCTTTTTTCAGTGTCGAAGGGTTTATCTTTTATTTTACATGTATTAATATGATCAATCGATGCACCTTAGAGTGTTGATTCTTGATACTACTTAACGGTTAGTAATGCATTTTCTTTTCTTCATCCCATGGTCTCAAACAATGCGATAATGTTTTTTCTTCTTATTAATTGTCATTACAAATAATCTTTCCCAACTGCTTGCCCACCAGTTTTAGAGTTATCCAGTTATGTTATAAAAAGATGGGGTACTACTCTTGTTTCTCATTTATCTTTTACTGATGATATATTAGATTTGCAAATGGTTTGGAAAAAGTGACTACTTCACTACCTTGAACACTGCGAGGGTGCTTCTGATCAATGTTTGAACATGGATAAGAGTGGCCTTATATTACCATGTTGAACATCTATTAGTAAGATTACGACATTTGATAATCTGTCATCATCGCAACAACTATTAACTTATTTGAGAGTCCTTTTATTTAAGGGGGGTTAGACGGATTGTTCTTTATTATGATATTATTCAAAAGGTCAAAAGAAGGATTCAGCTTCGGCATTAAGGCTGCTGGAGGCCAAATTACATTACTTATGTACATTCTCTACTCCATTCAACTATATTTTTTTGACTATGCAGCCTCCCAAAATAGTTTTGATGAAGCTAGAGAGTATTTTTTAGGTTCTTTTCGAACTCTAATGAATAGACACACTGCTTGCATTGCAAAAAGTGAAAAGAGCTTTACCTTCGCATTGAGGAGTGTGTACTAGGATTTAGAAAACTGTAGGATGTTGTTGACACATTTTCCCTAAAGCTCCAAGGTTATCAATAGCTCCCAACTACATAACGTTAACCTTTGCTTGATCGATCTTGAGATGCATATAAATCAGAAATTGAAGAACATGATGCTTTAAAAGGAGGATGTTAATTACTTTGGGCTCAGTTCTTGCTGCTGGACATCCACACCCTACGTCGCCTATCCTTTACTCAAATTTACCTCTTTGAAAGCGATGAAGCTAATCGTTCCACATACAAAGACATATAGAGTGGTAGCTTGGACCGAGCCACATATTCTTTTTACTCGATTGTTGGATGTGGGATTCTACCCTTTAGTTTAGCTACTATATCGAGAGTACACATTTGTTCGACTTCATAATTTCTTTGATGATATAGACTTTACATAATTTGTTGGTACATCAGTGAAAAGATCTAAGATAATTAGTTTCTTATAATCATTATAGAATGTTAGTTTCGATCTATTGCTCTTTATTCGACTTATTATTGGATAAAACTAATTGAAAAAATATGATTTGTTCGTAAATTAATTAAATTTAAAAATTATATTTAGCCCCCGTTTGATACCCATTTTTTTCAAAATGCCCGTCGACTGTGTTGCAGCTACTTCTAACACCTTCCACCTAGAAAGTGTTGAAAAACGTAGATCAATTTGAGTCGAGCTTACCACCGTGCAATCTTTTATCTCACAGCCACAAACCTCAAAGTAGCAAGCAAAATTGTTCGAATTCCTTGGATAGCTATGGTGAGAGATGCCAAACATATCCATGGCCACACCGTTCTAATAGCCCTAGAAGCCAAGATGTTGGGTTTTGATACCCAATAAATTTCTGATTATGATGTGCCTTAAGAGAAGAAAAAATGGCAGACTCCATTGCTCAAAAATTGGTGGATTCATCTTTGTATTTTGGTCTCTTGTCTTGCTTTCTTCCATAGTTTGTCATGTGCCTTTGTGGTTTACAAATTATCATTATTATCTTGTCCTTTATGGGTGAGATTGAAAGTATTTGAGGTGATTATATTGGTTGTGGGTTGGAGTCGTTTGGATTAGTTGGTTGGTAAAGAAATGTAACATGAAATTGACCCCCAAAAACACCAATTCGACGATCTTCAGAGCAAGCTTTCTTGACAATTGTTATCAGAACTTCAAGACGGTGGATTTTGCTAGAAAAGTTGACCAAAAATCGATTAGAAAGGTGGCAAAACAAAGCAGAAAATAGATTGAAAAACTGTTCGAAAATTATGAAAAAGTCGTGGTTGCTTGTGCAATTTCTGGCCAATCTAGAGACCTGGTGATAAAATCAAGACCATTGGTGTGACGTATAGGTGAAAACGATCCCGAGGTTAGGCACGTGATGAAGGTGAAGACGAGTGAAGCCTATATGCAGAGTCCAAATAGCACGCGAGGGCGTATCTGCGAAAATTTCGATGAGGTTTCTTCAGGCAATTTGTTGTTGACATTTTTCTGATATTTTGGTGTTATTAGTTTTCTATTTTAGGTTATACAGTGGAATATGTACATATTTGTTCTTCACACGTTTAGAATTCGATTGTGGTTGATTGGTTCTGCAGTTGGTGGAGATTTTAGAACGAATAGTGGTGATCCAAAAATAATAAATTAGCATCTCCCGTAATTTATAGAAGCAGACATGGTCCGCTTGGTATCATGTTCTTTACCTTTTATCATTGCAATTAAATTATTGTGTAGGATAACAATTTATTTTTCACATTAGATGTCATTGTGTGGAGTGACTTTAGGTTTGGAGTTACTGTGAAGGGGCAATCATTGCCTAGTGCTAGACTTAGAAATTACTTATTAATTATTTGTCTTAAATTTTTTTTGAATTTGCTGCCAATCTTTTCTACACCGTTAGAATTGCATGTAACCTTAGAAAATTTAGGTCTACGGAAAGTGCGAAAAGTGAATGTGCTTTAACTGTGATAAATTTGGATATGGTGAGATAGATTATCCCAGGAATGATAATTAAAGGAAAGATAGGAGAGAGGTAAGACGAATGTGGCTATAGGGTCGAGCTATGACCCTCATGAGGTTTATTTAGAGTAAACTTAGTTGCTACACGTGCATCTTTGTGTAATCCTTTTTGCATATGTGTGATAGCTTAATTCTGTTGCATTGATATGTTACACTTTCAATTTGTTTGTGTGAGTAACTGCATGAATTGAACTAATCTTATTACTTGTTGTAATTGTTTGCATACATATTGGATTGAGATGCATTAGTGGTGTGTTGAGTGTCTTTTGGTAAGGTGGAGTATAGATGCTTAAGGGTACATTTGTAGTTTATGCCGAAAATATGGAGTGTGACATTTGGATTATAAGTAGAGAAGTGATTAAATGTTGGAATCCTTTATATGTCAAGAAACCCTTATCAAGTGGAGTATGAGAAAAGCATTTCTATCACTTCTATTAGGTGGAAACTCATTATTCACTTAGGTTAGGAGAAGTGATATGGTGATAAAGGATTATTCCGATGACTTAGGATCTATTGTAACTTATCAGTTAGACACGAGTTGAGTGATCTATCTAGTGAGCATAGTGAGCGTGAGAGGAGATATGTGTTCTTGAGATATGAGCAACATGGAATGGGATAAGATAAGTGTGGTGAGATCTTTTTGTATAGTTATTTATGCATTTGTTGCATATGTGCCTGTTGATTAACTTGGTGTTAATCTGTTGTTCTGGGTCAACGTGTTTTGTAAAAAGATAAGTGCCTATACTATATAGTCATCGCATGTTTATTTGTTCTTGATTGATTACAGTGAATATTTTCTTCCATTTGGGTGTTCTTGATCTAAGCCCTGGTGAGCATATAGAGTAGGTATGGTAAGTATTTAGGGGTTCGAAACACGAGGTAAAGTCCGTAATCCCAATTTTATTGTTCACCCTTATTATGTAAGTATTAATTGTGTATTTTAATTACTCACATTTTTATTGAGTATCAAGGTGGAGATTTGTTAAGTTTTGATACTCAATAAATCCTGAGCTATGATGTTAAACGTCGAAATATATTTTATAAGCCTCGGCCTATGAGTGAAATATTTATCAACAACCAAGTCCAAAGGCTTAACCCAACATATTTATATTACCTCTTGGATGACTTTGAATCTTGACCCGCTTAACCTTATTATTTGTTTAATTAAAGCCTAACCTAACCTTATGTATATGTGTTTACCCTAGCTGTTTTTTAGTGTGTAGGAAAGGGTGAAAATGTGTACCTTAGGAGAAGAAAAAGGGCAGCTTCCATTGCTAAAAAATCAGTAGATTCATCTTTGTATTTTGGTCTCTTCTCTTGCCTTCTTTCATTGTTTTTCCATGCCTTTGTGGTTTACAAATTATCACCGTTATCTTGTCCTTTGTAGATGAGATTGAGAAGCAACCGAGATGAATATATTGCTTGTGGGTTGGAATCGTTTGGATTGATTAGTTGATAGAAAAATGTAATGTGAAACTGAGCCTGAAAAACATCGATTTGACGATCCTTGGAGCAAGCTTTCGCGACACAACAATCTTCCACATTACTCGAGCAAAGAGAAAAAAAATGCACTCCTCAGCCTGATTGTAAAAGCACATTTGCCATCAACTTTCACATAGTGTAGAATTAGATTTACTCCAACCAGGAGTACATTTTAAAAACTCATCCAAATGAATATGCGAACTTTTGGTCATTCAAATGAATACCAGAATTTTGTGGGACATGAATTTTCTTACTTTGCTATTGAAATAAACTATTTATTTTCAATTTGATGAAAAAAGCCCTAACAAATTAGATTTAACTGATCCACTTTTATTAAACAACGCATTTTGGAATAGAAGATTGATAAAGAATGTGTGGTTAAAAAATAAGGAAAATATTAGGATTTCCATGTAATAGTATTTTATTAAAGAATGTATGATGGAAAACAAAAGAGAGAAAAATATATTTGAAAAATAGCAGGATCAAACAAGGTCTTAATAAGAAATAGTGTAATTGCACAAAACGTCCCCACTTTTAATTGTTATCATGCAAAATGTTCGTATCTTTCATTTTTTAGCATTTTCACCCTTAATTACATATTTGATAGCGCAAAACGTCTTTCTATCCATTTTCATTCCAATCCATCGTTAAGTGAACGCGTGGCGTCATTTTCTTTCTAAATAGAAGTGTATTTTTGTCTTATAGCATTTGGCTCTTTATTTAGGAAAACTAACAACTAGAGTTGCAATAAAAAAATTTGATAAAAACCTAAAACAAAAAATAAAGTACTTTTCACATTCTTCTCTACGTGCACTAACCATCCCCCAAAAATAGGCATCATTACCCCCACCATTACATCCAACCTCTCCCTTCACCATGTAAGAGCAACTGAGGTAAAAACTGTATGCTAGCATTGTTTGGACGAAAAAAATTGAGCCATCCCATTTGGCTACCAGTTCATAATGCCCAATTTGCAAAGAGGAATTTAAATTAGGAATTGAAGCAAATGAGCTTCTATGATATCATATTTACCATTTTGATTGTAGTCCCTTGGTTAAGGCTTCATAATTCTTGCTCAATTTGACACCAGGAGCTGTCGATTTCAAGTCAAATTTCAATGAACGGGAGTTAAATTATTGCAGATTCATACAACGATTCTCCTGAGAAATGTGGTGGCCTTGATCCTAGGGCTGGAGGCTAAGGTAGCTAGGCAGTATGTGGCCCTTCCAATCAAGATATCGATCTCTTCATCCATATTTGACGTAAAAATAAGGAAAATGGAATGCGTAAGACAACAACAATATCAGATGCCTTGTTAATAAGAGGTAGGAAACCTAGTCTCCACCACCAAGCCTTCTCTTATGATGATGAATTGCCAACAGATACGCCAACATCTAGTTAAAAATTTCATCTTAGACTTCATTTGCGACTTGACATTCTTACTATTGTCTCTTCTTCAATATCCTCATTCTCTATGTCAATCTCTTTGTCATCATGTTCGTCAACACCTTCAATTTTAGAAGCAATATTAGCTTGATAATTCCAAGTTTTTCTTCTTCGGGGCAGAGTTATTTTTTCGTGTTTTAGGCACACTTACCCTATGTGGTTTTGAAGGCAACAAGTGAGTTTATATGGGATTTCTTACCTAAAAATGACTAGGTCCATTTTTGAGGAATGAAGGAATCAGAGGATTCTACAAGGATTATGAAACTTCTCTTATGGGTGGCGACGGAGGCAGGCGTGGTTAGGGATGGGAATGAACATACTTTTGTTTTTTTTTTTTTTTTTTTCATTTTGGATTTTTATCTAACTTTTTTTGTCATTTATTGGGACCCTAGCTGCATTTTCGATTATGCTACACGTACAACATGATGTCCATAACGATTTCCACCTCCTCACATTGAGGGGGACCCACTTCGAATAAAATATAGTTTATCTGAAAGTGGGTCCCCCTCCATGTGAGGATGATGGATAATATATTATATACATGTAGCATATTCCTTGCATTTTTTCTTAAATGAAGATTCAAATGTTATAAGATAAAAACACGATTCCATTTAAAGAAAAAATGACTCCGCATGTTCACTTAACTGCAAATTTGGATGGAAATGGACAAAAAGACATTTTGCACAATCAAATGTATAACTAAAGGTGAAAATTCTAAAACATAAAAGGTAAGGATGTTTTGCACATAACGATGAAAGATAATGAAGTTTTGTGCTATTTATCGTAAGAAAAATATAGAATAATGTTAGATGTACATTTTGGTTAATAACTTCTTTGATATACTCCCTAAGTGGAAAAAATCTAGGCAATGATGTGATGACTGTAGTCAAAATCAATCATCCACATGGAAAAGTGTAAATCAAAGTGTAATCCATAATGTACATGTAACATACTTAAAATATAGAGAATTTTTTGCCCAAAATTCAAGAAAGAAGTTTTAGCTTTGTATGTAATATTATTTTAGTGAAGAATGTATATTTAAAAATAAGAAAGAAAAAAAAAGTATTTTGAAAATAATGAAGACCAAACAAGGGCATACAGCTTGATGTAGCGTCAAATATTATTGATTGTAAATAAATAGAGTAATGTTATTCAACCCCAATTATTATCAGAACCAAACTAGTTGACTGCATAGTGGCACTAGGGTCCACATCCTACATGCCAAGTTATATTTATTTTTCAAACTAATAAATAAAATATTTTCTCATAAATTATGTGAACCTTTTAAATTCCCAATGTAATAAATATTCATTTTTACTTCTTCTTTTCACTATAAATGCATTTTTTCTCTCACCACTATTTTTACTTTCTGTTCTCTCACCAGAAATAGTTGCAAATCCTCTTGCATAATTTTTAATTTCATTATAAATTAAATCTTATTCTTAATTTCATTATGTATCTATATTTGAGACAAAGCTATTCTTGGGTGGGCGTCGATGTCTTCGAACAGCTATAAGGCTACATAGTCCATTGTTTTCATCAGAAGCTTTGCAAAAATCACTAACATTCAAAGTTGATACATTTCTATTTATTTATTTTTATTTAAATTCATCCATCATGTTCAATAATACTGCACAATTCTCAGTAGAAGTGACAGCCAAACTAGCAACATCATCTAATTTCTTCTACAATTTATTATAGCGTTGAGCCTCTTGGTCGCCTTTCCAATCATCATATGCAACTTTTACCCTGTTGTGAGACCTTTTGAAATCCTTCATCAAATGTCTTAAGATATGCTTTTCTAGAATATATTTAGTTTCGAATGAACTGATAAAGTATAATTGCACAAGATCCTTCTAAATTCCAACAATTGACAAGCACATTTTAATTTATTTCCCCACTCATCGCAACAAACATTGAAATAAAGTTTTTTACATTTATCTCCAAATAATATATTCTCAACCACATCAAATAATCCATTTTCCACACCAACACTAGCGGCTTCACAATACAATTTTCCAATCAACTTCTTTTGAAATCTTTCAACTTTGAATTAATACATACACCTTGAAATTGCTCTTCTACTTCGAAATTTGTTATACACGAAATGCATGAAGTAAAAGATTGAAAATCATCACGATTTTCCTTTTCAACCTTACATCTTAAAGCATTTCATACTGTTCGACAAATTGCTTCAATATTATTTTTTATTTTACATAGTTATCGAAGAATGCATTCATATTCTTACTTCATTGTGTAGTCAACATACCAGCCTAAAATGTGTCATCTATAAATGCAGGAATCCAAAGATACCTTTCTTTATACAAATTATCTAACCATACAATTTCACTAAGATTAAACTCGATAATAAACCGCTTCCATTTTTCTTCAAATTATTCTTTCTCCAAAGATTCATAAAACAACATTGTCTTTTGAATTGGTTTTCTATTTTTCACTATATGCCATAGACACAAATGATGTTGAGTGTTAGAAAATACAACTGCAGCAGTCTTTTGCATTGCTTTATCTTGATCCGCAATTATAGCATTTGGTGCACATTTAGACATACATACTTGCCAAATACAAAACAACCAAATAAAAGTGATAAAGTCCTCATTTGATAGTAATCTACATCCAAATAAAATTTAGTGTCCATGGTGGTTTACGCCTACAAAAGGGGCAAAGGGAATGTCATACTTATTTGTTATGTAGGTTGTGTCAAATGCAACCATATCGCCAAATTCTTCATAAATTGTCGTACTCCTTGTGTCAACCTAAAATAAGTTCTTAATTCAAGATCTATCAGATAAAAAATCCTGAATTCTTAGCTTGCATCCGAACAAAATAATTATGGATTGCTTCAGCATCTCCAATGCCAAGTCACAGCCTTCTTTTCTTGTCAATGTAATTTCTACCAACTTTCTCCAAAAATGAACTTTATCATGTCCCCTAGCTTCCACTTCAAATGCTTGATAGTTCTTTGACAATCCAATACCAGCTAAGGATGTCAATAAATCGAGTCGAGTGGCTCACGAGCCGAAACTTGAGGCTCGAGTAAAAATGACTCCAGCTTTTCTTGGCCCGAGAGGAGTTAAGCCAAAGCTCGATCGAAAATTTGAAGCTTGGATTCTGTTTTTTTTTTTTTTTCAATTCTTGACATTCTAATTTTTTTAAATAATTTAAAATATGTGCAATTAATACAAATTGTAAATTAAATAAAAGTTACAATACTCATCCTTTTTTAGGCCTTGGGACCGGCTATAATCAACGTAGGAAAATCCATTTGTGTCTATTATAACAAAATATACTGAATATTAGAGTAAAAAAATACTAAATATTATAGCAAAGAAGTTGTAGAATGAACTTCAAAAATAAAATATTGCAATTTCAATATTATTGAAGTATGTTGATATGAAACCAAAATTTTTTCCTCATATTTATAACAAGAAGAAATATCCATTTCTACAAAATTTGAATTTGATGTTACAGCTACCTTTTTCTAAAGGTGACTATCTTCTATTTTGTATTAAAGGCAGCTATAGCTCCCTGTTTTAGAAACAGTAGCTACTACTAATTGTCTTTTAGGTAGCTCTAGCTGCTTTTTTGGCCTGTGTTTGGGCCGTCTCATCATAGGCCAACTTGGCTAGAGCCGACGTCCCAAAATGAGGCTCGAAGGCAGGACCAACTCGAACTTTGTCGGAGCCAAGCCACGGGCCACCAAAGATGGTAAGTCAAATTGACAACCTTAATCAATTCAAGTCTTCTTTTAGCACATTTACTAATTTTCATATTGCACAAGTAAAATCATGAATTTTGAGGACTTAACCCATGATTATGCTCAAGAATAATAGAATTAATCTTGCACTTTCCATGTTTAAATATAGAAGCATTAACCTTAGCGTTGCACCCTACTTTCATCAATAGATTAGGATTGAGGTAATTTAGTTTTTGACACGTCGAATTTCCTGCTTGAGAATATGACAAGCAAACAAATGTTAAGTCCTCAGGTGTTGTTTCCTTTTTTCAACTCCAATATCTTCTTATTTCTTGTATAGAATATGGTACACAAAAAGACTGTCCAATGATAAAAAAAATCATCCCAACTCTCTCTCTCTCTCTCTCTCTCTCTCTCTCTCTAAAGATTTGATATTTTTGGATCATAATTGGTGTATATAGTGTACATATACTGCAATACTATGTATCAAATATACCGTTTAAATTTTTTCCTAGTTAAATTAGTTAGATTTGTGACACTCGAAATAAGTTGCACTTAAGTAATGTTCTTCATTATCATTGATGATCGCATTAAGTTTAGGCGATTCATTGTCTAATATGTTAAAACACACACAACTCTATGGACTGTATGGATTAGAAAACTGAGCCCCAGTTTATTTCTCATTTTTAAGTAAAAATGCATTTTGAAATAATTAATTAGTGAAGAATGTGTGGTTTAGGGTTAAGAAAGAGTTTTAGTTTTGCGTGTAATATTATTCTATTGAAAAATATGTGGTTGAAATGATATCAAATTATTGTTGAAAAATGTATTTTGATAAAAAAAAAAATGGGGCTCAAACAAGGGCTTAATGAATTGTATTAATTTGATTTAATATTAGTTATATGTTTTTTCTTAAATTGATTGTTTGTATTAAATACACTATAAATTTTTTAAATGTAAATATGAATTTTTTTGTGATGAGTAAAATATTAATAAAATGACTGTTCGAAATCAAATGGATGAAAATGATGAATAAAATATTAATTAATAAAAAAATTTTAAATGTAAATCTAATGGTAAAACATGCTAGACCAATTACTTTCCCAATAATGATTGAAAGTTGAAACAATTGAAGTACGTTCTCTATGAAGTGCCATTTTATTTTCCGTTGGAATTTGGAAATGAAATTCAAATTTTCGCTAATAAGCTATTGATTTTGAGAAAGAAAATTTCAATTTAGCTTCAAAGCAAAAGCACAAAACGTATTATTATTAATTTGTAAAAAGTCAAAATTCAATCATTTATCATTAAGATATATTGCCTAGTACTTCTAGCAAAAAGAAAAAGGAGTACAATCTACTCAGTTTTGCTTAATTGGGAAGATGGTAGCAAAAGAAGTATGCACGTGGTTATTTTGTGTAAAATAACTACATTACATCCTACCTAGAAGTTACAATATCATAAATATTTTCTAATTATTAGCTGTTGCACAAAAATTCAAATTACCTATTTCACAAATTGAAGACCTAGCTGAAGTGCCAAGCCTTCCAATCTGTAGGAAATACTTCAAAGGAAAGAGCAGGTTGAGATAAATGATATAGACTGAGCCGTCGACTGTGTTGCAGCTACTTCTAACACCTTCCACCTAGAAAGTGTTGAAAAACGTAGATCAATTTGAGTCGAGCTTACCACCGTGCAATCTTTTATCTCACAGCCACAAACCTCAAAGTAGCAAGCAAAATTGTTCGAATTCCTTGGATAGCTATGGTGAGAGATGCCAAACATATCCATGGCCACACCGTTCTAATAGCCCTAGAAGCCAAGATGTTGGGTTTTGATACCCAATAAATTTCTGATTATGATGTGCCTTAAGAGAAGAAAAAATGGCAGACTCCATTGCTCAAAAATTGGTGGATTCATCTTTGTATTTTGGTCTCTTGTCTTGCTTTCTTCCATAGTTTGTCATGTGCCTTTGTGGTTTACAAATTATCATTATTATCTTGTCCTTTATGGGTGAGATTGAAAGTATTTGAGGTGATTATATTGGTTGTGGGTTGGAGTCGTTTGGATTAGTTGGTTGGTAAAGAAATGTAACATGAAATTGACCCCCAAAAACACCAATTCGACGATCTTCAGAGCAAGCTTTCTTGACAATTGTTATCAGAACTTCAAGACGGTGGATTTTGCTAGAAAAGTTGACCAAAAATCGATTAGAAAGGTGGCAAAACAAAGCAGAAAATAGATTGAAAAACTGTTCGAAAATTATGAAAAAGTCGTGGTTGCTTGTGCAATTTCTGGCCAATCTAGAGACCTGGTGATAAAATCAAGACCATTGGTGTGACGTATAGGTGAAAACGATCCCGAGGTTAGGCACGTGATGAAGGTGAAGACGAGTGAAGCCTATATGCAGAGTCCAAATAGCACGCGAGGGCGTATCTGCGAAAATTTCGATGAGGTTTCTTCAGGCAATTTGTTGTTGACATTTTTCTGATATTTTGGTGTTATTAGTTTTCTATTTTAGGTTATACAGTGGAATATGTACATATTTGTTCTTCACACGTTTAGAATTCGATTGTGGTTGATTGGTTCTGCAGTTGGTGGAGATTTTAGAACGAATAGTGGTGATCCAAAAATAATAAATTAGCATCTCCCGTAATTTATAGAAGCAGACATGGTCCGCTTGGTATCATGTTCTTTACCTTTTATCATTGCAATTAAATTATTGTGTAGGATAACAATTTATTTTTCACATTAGATGTCATTGTGTGGAGTGACTTTAGGTTTGGAGTTACTGTGAAGGGGCAATCATTGCCTAGTGCTAGACTTAGAAATTACTTATTAATTATTTGTCTTAAATTTTTTTTGAATTTGCTGCCAATCTTTTCTACACCGTTAGAATTGCATGTAACCTTAGAAAATTTAGGTCTACGGAAAGTGCGAAAAGTGAATGTGCTTTAACTGTGATAAATTTGGATATGGTGAGATAGATTATCCCAGGAATGATAATTAAAGGAAAGATAGGAGAGAGGTAAGACGAATGTGGCTATAGGGTCGAGCTATGACCCTCATGAGGTTTATTTAGAGTAAACTTAGTTGCTACACGTGCATCTTTGTGTAATCCTTTTTGCATATGTGTGATAGCTTAATTCTGTTGCATTGATATGTTACACTTTCAATTTGTTTGTGTGAGTAACTGCATGAATTGAACTAATCTTATTACTTGTTGTAATTGTTTGCATACATATTGGATTGAGATGCATTAGTGGTGTGTTGAGTGTCTTTTGGTAAGGTGGAGTATAGATGCTTAAGGGTACATTTGTAGTTTATGCCGAAAATATGGAGTGTGACATTTGGATTATAAGTAGAGAAGTGATTAAATGTTGGAATCCTTTATATGTCAAGAAACCCTTATCAAGTGGAGTATGAGAAAAGCATTTCTATCACTTCTATTAGGTGGAAACTCATTATTCACTTAGGTTAGGAGAAGTGATATGGTGATAAAGGATTATTCCGATGACTTAGGATCTATTGTAACTTATCAGTTAGACACGAGTTGAGTGATCTATCTAGTGAGCATAGTGAGCGTGAGAGGAGATATGTGTTCTTGAGATATGAGCAACATGGAATGGGATAAGATAAGTGTGGTGAGATCTTTTTGTATAGTTATTTATGCATTTGTTGCATATGTGCCTGTTGATTAACTTGGTGTTAATCTGTTGTTCTGGGTCAACGTGTTTTGTAAAAAGATAAGTGCCTATACTATATAGTCATCGCATGTTTATTTGTTCTTGATTGATTACAGTGAATATTTTCTTCCATTTGGGTGTTCTTGATCTAAGCCCTGGTGAGCATATAGAGTAGGTATGGTAAGTATTTAGGGGTTCGAAACACGAGGTAAAGTCCGTAATCCCAATTTTATTGTTCACCCTTATTATGTAAGTATTAATTGTGTATTTTAATTACTCACATTTTTATTGAGTATCAAGGTGGAGATTTGTTAAGTTTTGATACTCAATAAATCCTGAGCTATGATGTTAAACGTCGAAATATATTTTATAAGCCTCGGCCTATGAGTGAAATATTTATCAACAACCAAGTCCAAAGGCTTAACCCAACATATTTATATTACCTCTTGGATGACTTTGAATCTTGACCCGCTTAACCTTATTATTTGTTTAATTAAAGCCTAACCTAACCTTATGTATATGTGTTTACCCTAGCTGTTTTTTAGTGTGTAGGAAAGGGTGAAAATGTGTACCTTAGGAGAAGAAAAAGGGCAGCTTCCATTGCTAAAAAATCAGTAGATTCATCTTTGTATTTTGGTCTCTTCTCTTGCCTTCTTTCATTGTTTTTCCATGCCTTTGTGGTTTACAAATTATCACCGTTATCTTGTCCTTTGTAGATGAGATTGAGAAGCAACCGAGATGAATATATTGCTTGTGGGTTGGAATCGTTTGGATTGATTAGTTGATAGAAAAATGTAATGTGAAACTGAGCCTGAAAAACATCGATTTGACGATCCTTGGAGCAAGCTTTCGCGACACAACAATCTTCCACATTACTCGAGCAAAGAGAAAAAAAATGCACTCCTCAGCCTGATTGTAAAAGCACATTTGCCATCAACTTTCACATAGTGTAGAATTAGATTTACTCCAACCAGGAGTACATTTTAAAAACTCATCCAAATGAATATGCGAACTTTTGGTCATTCAAATGAATACCAGAATTTTGTGGGACATGAATTTTCTTACTTTGCTATTGAAATAAACTATTTATTTTCAATTTGATGAAAAAAGCCCTAACAAATTAGATTTAACTGATCCACTTTTATTAAACAACGCATTTTGGAATAGAAGATTGATAAAGAATGTGTGGTTAAAAAATAAGGAAAATATTAGGATTTCCATGTAATAGTATTTTATTAAAGAATGTATGATGGAAAACAAAAGAGAGAAAAATATATTTGAAAAATAGCAGGATCAAACAAGGTCTTAATAAGAAATAGTGTAATTGCACAAAACGTCCCCACTTTTAATTGTTATCATGCAAAATGTTCGTATCTTTCATTTTTTAGCATTTTCACCCTTAATTACATATTTGATAGCGCAAAACGTCTTTCTATCCATTTTCATTCCAATCCATCGTTAAGTGAACGCGTGGCGTCATTTTCTTTCTAAATAGAAGTGTATTTTTGTCTTATAGCATTTGGCTCTTTATTTAGGAAAACTAACAACTAGAGTTGCAATAAAAAAATTTGATAAAAACCTAAAACAAAAAATAAAGTACTTTTCACATTCTTCTCTACGTGCACTAACCATCCCCCAAAAATAGGCATCATTACCCCCACCATTACATCCAACCTCTCCCTTCACCATGTAAGAGCAACTGAGGTAAAAACTGTATGCTAGCATTGTTTGGACGAAAAAAATTGAGCCATCCCATTTGGCTACCAGTTCATAATGCCCAATTTGCAAAGAGGAATTTAAATTAGGAATTGAAGCAAATGAGCTTCTATGATATCATATTTACCATTTTGATTGTAGTCCCTTGGTTAAGGCTTCATAATTCTTGCTCAATTTGACACCAGGAGCTGTCGATTTCAAGTCAAATTTCAATGAACGGGAGTTAAATTATTGCAGATTCATACAACGATTCTCCTGAGAAATGTGGTGGCCTTGATCCTAGGGCTGGAGGCTAAGGTAGCTAGGCAGTATGTGGCCCTTCCAATCAAGATATCGATCTCTTCATCCATATTTGACGTAAAAATAAGGAAAATGGAATGCGTAAGACAACAACAATATCAGATGCCTTGTTAATAAGAGGTAGGAAACCTAGTCTCCACCACCAAGCCTTCTCTTATGATGATGAATTGCCAACAGATACGCCAACATCTAGTTAAAAATTTCATCTTAGACTTCATTTGCGACTTGACATTCTTACTATTGTCTCTTCTTCAATATCCTCATTCTCTATGTCAATCTCTTTGTCATCATGTTCGTCAACACCTTCAATTTTAGAAGCAATATTAGCTTGATAATTCCAAGTTTTTCTTCTTCGGGGCAGAGTTATTTTTTCGTGTTTTAGGCACACTTACCCTATGTGGTTTTGAAGGCAACAAGTGAGTTTATATGGGATTTCTTACCTAAAAATGACTAGGTCCATTTTTGAGGAATGAAGGAATCAGAGGATTCTACAAGGATTATGAAACTTCTCTTATGGGTGGCGACGGAGGCAGGCGTGGTTAGGGATGGGAATGAACATACTTTTGTTTTTTTTTTTTTTTTTTTCATTTTGGATTTTTATCTAACTTTTTTTGTCATTTATTGGGACCCTAGCTGCATTTTCGATTATGCTACACGTACAACATGATGTCCATAACGATTTCCACCTCCTCACATTGAGGGGGACCCACTTCGAATAAAATATAGTTTATCTGAAAGTGGGTCCCCCTCCATGTGAGGATGATGGATAATATATTATATACATGTAGCATATTCCTTGCATTTTTTCTTAAATGAAGATTCAAATGTTATAAGATAAAAACACGATTCCATTTAAAGAAAAAATGACTCCGCATGTTCACTTAACTGCAAATTTGGATGGAAATGGACAAAAAGACATTTTGCACAATCAAATGTATAACTAAAGGTGAAAATTCTAAAACATAAAAGGTAAGGATGTTTTGCACATAACGATGAAAGATAATGAAGTTTTGTGCTATTTATCGTAAGAAAAATATAGAATAATGTTAGATGTACATTTTGGTTAATAACTTCTTTGATATACTCCCTAAGTGGAAAAAATCTAGGCAATGATGTGATGACTGTAGTCAAAATCAATCATCCACATGGAAAAGTGTAAATCAAAGTGTAATCCATAATGTACATGTAACATACTTAAAATATAGAGAATTTTTTGCCCAAAATTCAAGAAAGAAGTTTTAGCTTTGTATGTAATATTATTTTAGTGAAGAATGTATATTTAAAAATAAGAAAGAAAAAAAAAGTATTTTGAAAATAATGAAGACCAAACAAGGGCATACAGCTTGATGTAGCGTCAAATATTATTGATTGTAAATAAATAGAGTAATGTTATTCAACCCCAATTATGATCAGAACCAAACTAGTTGACTGCATAGTGGCACTAGGGTCCACATCCTACATGCCAAGTTATATTTATTTTTCAAACTAATAAATAAAATATTTTCTCATAAATTATGTGAACCTTTTAAATTCCCAATGTAATAAATATTCATTTTTACTTCTTCTTTTCACTATAAATGCATTTTTTCTCTCACCACTATTTTTACTTTCTGTTCTCTCACCAGAAATAGTTGCAAATCCTCTTGCATAATTTTTAATTTCATTATAAATTAAATCTTATTCTTAATTTCATTATGTATCTATATTTGAGACAAAGCTATTCTTGGGTGGGCGTCGATGTCTTCGAACAGCTATAAGGCTACATAGTCCATTGTTTTCATCAGAAGCTTTGCAAAAATCACTAACATTCAAAGTTGATACATTTCTATTTATTTATTTTTATTTAAATTCATCCATCATGTTCAATAATACTGCACAATTCTCAGTAGAAGTGACAGCCAAACTAGCAACATCATCTAATTTCTTCTACAATTTATTATAGCGTTGAGCCTCTTGGTCGCCTTTCCAATCATCATATGCAACTTTTACCCTGTTGTGAGACCTTTTGAAATCCTTCATCAAATGTCTTAAGATATGCTTTTCTAGAATATATTTAGTTTCGATTAAACTGATAAAGTATAATTACACAAGATCCTTCTAAATTCCAACAATCGACAAGCACATTTTAATTCATTTCCCCACTCATCGCAACAAACATTGAAATAAAGTTTTTTATGTTTATGTCCAAACAATATATTCTCAACCACATCAAATAATCCATTTTCCACACCAACACTAGCGGCTTCACAATACAATTTTCCAACCTACTTCTTTTGAAATCTTTCAACTTTGAATTAATACATAAACCTTGAAATTGCTCTTCTACTTCGAAATTTGTTATACACGAAATGCATGAAGTAAAAGATTGAAAATCATCACGATTTTCCTTTTCAACCTTACATCTTAAAGCATTTCATACTGTTCGACAAATTGCTTCAATATTATTTTTTATTTTACGTAGTTATCGAAGAATGCATTCATATTCTTACTTCATTGTGTAGTCGACATACCAGCCTAAAATGTGTCCTCTATAAATGCAGGAATCCAAAGATACCTTTCTTTATACAAATTATCTAACCATACAATTTCACTAAGATTAAACTCGATAATAAACCGCTTCCATTTTTCTTCAAATTCTTCTTTCTCCAAAGATTCATAAAGCAACATTGTCTTTTGAATTGGTTTTCTATTTTTCACTATATGCCATAGACACAAATGATGTTGAATGTTAGAAAATACAACTGCAACAGTCTTTTGCATTGCTTTATCTTGATCCGTAATGTTAGGAAAATGTTGTAATTGGCAATCTGTGACCAAAAAGACTAATTTGTCGAGCTTGTAAAGTCAAGGACCAATTTGTCAATGTCTAAAAGTTTAAGAACTTGTGTTGCAATTTCGTAATAATTAATGTATAGGACTAGGGTAAAGTTGGATGCTTTGAAGATGAAAACGACGCAAGATTGGTGCTAGAGTTTTGCCCTGACCTCGCTCGAGCCTAAATAACAGAACCTGCGTCGCTGGAGTTTCGCCACCACTTTGCTCGATCGAGAGTGCGTCGCTAGAGTTTCGTCGGCACTTCGCTTGAACGACAGTGTCATCCGGTGTTTGGTAATTTTCCTTCCTCACGAATTTTAAGCGCTCCATACTACCAAAAATGACCTACTATATAAACAAAAATTTCGCTTTTCATTAATAACCTTTAGCAAAACACATAGCACAATATTTTTCCTCTCTACCAAAGGATCAATTACAAAACTCTTCACCATATGATTCACTGAAGGAAAAAAAATATCGAACACTTTTTCAAACAAAACACCTATCAAAAATCCTCACTACTTCTAGAAGATCAGTCGATTGAAGATCCGGGAAGGAGGTTGATTGAAGAACTGGAGTTCTTGTTGATTCACGGGAAATAGAAGAAATACAAGGCTGAGATTTTGGCGCAAATCTGCGGAATCTAGGAGAGCTTTGGTTGATACAATAAGGAGGTCAGAGTGTTGTTAGATACAGTCATGTCTGACGTACTGTAAGTTGGAGTCTTCTATAGTGAATCCCTACTGGCTTGTGCCGGGAGTTTTTACCCAGTTGGGTTTTCTCCGTCAACAATTTTTGTGTTATTTATTGCTTTCTGTCAATTTCAATTCAACCGGCAATTCAACATAGGTAGTTAAATCATGTGAATGAATATGGACAACGTTTTAATTTATGTGACTTGTTGCATAATTTAATTAAATTGTTAAATTCCGTATAGACACCTATTCACCCCCCTCTAGGTGTTGGTTGGGTCGAACTATAGCCTTTTCAAGTGGTATCAGAGCCAAATCTTGAGTCCTGACCCGTAGTTGTCTAGATGAGTCAATCACTTTCTGTACCTCTGTACTTTGACGGAAGTAATTATGCTTACTAGAAGGTTAGAATGCGTGCATTTCTTAAGTCCTTAGATAAGCATGTTTGGTTGAGTGTGCAAAATGGCTGGAAACCTCCCTCCACTATCATATCAGGAACTGTTAACCTTACTGATATATCACTGTGGACTAAGGATGAGATAGCTGAGTGTAATTGGAATAGCAAGGGACTTCATGCCTTGTTTATGGCCGTGTCTCCCGAAGAGTTTAGGAGAGTGTCAATGTGCGAAACTACTAAACAGGTGTGGGATATTCTTGAAACTACATATGAGGGAACTAAAACGATAAAGAACTCGAAATTACAAATGCTAGCTTCTAGGTTTGAAGAAGTGAGGATGAAAGATGACGAAACCTTTGATGAATTTTATGCAAAATTGAATGATATTGTTAATTCTAGTTTCAATTTAGGCGAGAATATTCCCGAGTCTAAAATTGTTAGAAAAGTACTTAGGTCCTTGCCCGAGAGATTTAGGCCTAAAGTTACTGCCATTGAGGAAAGTAAGGATCTAGATGAAGTTAAAATTGAAGAACTTGTAGGATCCTTGCAAGCTTATGAACTCACTATCACACAACCTAAGAAAAGAAAGTCCATTGCTTTAAAATCCATCAAAGAGGATGAATCTTCCGATACTGAGTCTCTGAGGGACGATGAAATTGCTTACTTTGTGAAGAAATTTCAAAAGGCTCTCAAGAATAGGAGAAAGCCTCAGGATAGAAAAAGTGGAGTCCCTAGCAGATTCTCAAAAGAAAAAATTGAAAGGTTTAACAATAAAAGTTTTAGTGATAAACCACATTTGGTTAGGTGCCATGAATGTCAAGGTATAAGTCACTATAGGAATGAGTGCCCTAGTTATAAGAAGAATCAAAGAAAAAGGCAGGAGTCATCTAGTAGTGAAGATGAAGGGAACTATATGGCATTTGTGTCAACTATTAAGAGTGAATCTGATAAGGAGAGTGACAAGGTTGAGGAAGAACTTCAAAATAATAATTCTAGTAATGAGGATGAGGATGACATAGACATACATGAGGCTTATCAACTCTTGTTCAAGGAGAGTCTTAAAATCAAAAAGATCAATAAAGCCCTACTCAAAAAGGTTGATGAACTTGAAAGAGAAAAAGAGAGACATGCTAGTAATCTCCAGAATTCACTTAAGAGTGGCAGTGAGTTAAAATGTGTCAATGAGAAGTTGGAAGGCAAGGTTAAGACATTAACTAGTGAATTGGAGAAATCTAATGCTCATCTTCAGACTTTCATAAGTGGAACTAAGAAATTGGATGATATTTTGGGAATGAATAAGCCTACGGGAGATAGGAAAGGTCTAGGATATGTTGAGGGTAATACACATGGTGCTGGTCCATCTATGACTGTATTCATTTCTGCCTCGAGGAAGTCTAACGCTGTCAACAGTCCAAATAAGGGTAAGAATGTTTCGAGGGAACAAAGTCATCAATCACGTAGAAATTTTATGCCCAAACACCCACAGACACGTACCTTTGAGCCTAAGTTCATTCCAACCTGTCACCACTGTGGAGCTCTAGGACACACTAGGCCTAAATGTTATAAGTTAGGCAATGAGTTTAGAAATCAGAATATTCCAAGTCAAGTCAGTTTTCTGACTAATCAGGTTAGTCATTTAACTGAGATGCTTACTAGGTTGACTAGGAGTACCACGTCATCTAAGAAAGTTTGGGTTAAAAATGAGGATATAGCTGGACTTTCAGGTCAGGTAAATTGCTATGTTGCTCATGTTGCATTAAAAGCCCAAGATTTCAATATGTGGTACCCTGATAGTACTTGTTCTAGACATATGTGTGGTAACAAGGCTTTATTCACTACTCTTGATGAATGCAATGGGGGTATGGTTACCTTTGGAGATGGGGGCTCTGCACCTATTTTTAGCAAAGGTACTGTACAACTACATGGATTATCTGTGATCTCAAATGTGCTTTATGTGGAAGGTTTAAAGTCGAACTTGTTAAGTATTAGTCAGATTTGTGATGCTGATTTTGAGGTTAGCTTTGTGGAAAAGAGATGTACCGTGTATGATTCATTCGGTCAGGTGGTCCTTGAAGGGGTTAGAACGTCTGATAACTGTTATGGAGTCCTACCTAATTCTAACTATGTGTGTAGGAGTGCAAAAATTGATGTGAGTGAACTTTGGCATAAAAGATAGGGTCATTTAAACTATAAGAGTCTAGTACAACTGGCTAAAAAGGAGTTGGTAGATGGTTTGCCTAAAATAGGTCCTAGTGAAAATGTTGTGTGTGGACCATGTCAACTGGGTAAACAAATTAAAGGAATCCATAAAAAGACTTCTAAAACTTTGACCAAAAGACCCCTGGAATTGACACACATTGATTTAATGGGACCATCTAGGACTGAGAGTTTAGGAGGTAAGCGGTATATTCTGGTTGTGGTAGATGATTTCTCGAGGTTTACATGGGTAGAATTGCTTAGGGAAAAATCTGATGCATGTGACCTTATAAAATCTTTGTGTAAATGGCTTAGTAATAAACTCAATCACAAAGTGTCCAGAATGCGAAGTGATCATGGAAAAGAGTTTGAAAATTAAAATCTTGAGAGCTTCTGCTTGGATGAAGGGATACTACATGAGTTCTCTTCCCCACTCTTCAACAAAATGGGGTGGTTGAAAGGAAGAATCGTGTTCTTCAGGACATGGCTAGAGCCATGCTTCATGAAAAGGGGCTAACCTTACATTTTTGGGGAGAAGCTGTTAATACTGCATGCCACATAATCAATAGAGTCTACCTTAGACCCAAAACCGATCAGACTCTATATGAGATTCTAAAGGGTAAAAAGCCTACTGTCAAATACTTTCGTGTGTTTGGGAGTAAGTACTACATTTTGCGTGATAGAGAGAATTTAAGTAAGTTTGAATCTAAGAGTGACGAAGGAATCTTCTTAGGGTATTCTAGAAATAGTCGAGCATTCCGAGTATATAACTCACGTACTCGTACTGTGATGGAGTCAGTCAATGTTGTGATAGATGATGGTGTGAGTGAGGGGGAGAATGTTGAAAATTATAATAGAAATGGTAATCTTATAAGGTCTAGTGATCCTACTGAACCGCTTGTGCCTGAATCATCTCTTAAAATTCCTGAAACTCCTGAAAAGGAAAAACATCCACAAGATCAAGACACAATCCCTAAGGAACCATCAACTAGGGTCAAGTCTAATCATCCTAAGGATAATATCATTGGGGATCTGGATGAAGGTATGAGGCTTCGTAAGAGAGTACTGAACAATCTAGCATATACTAGCTATGTTTCACAGGTAGAGTCTAAGAAAGTCGAAGAGGCCCTTAGTGATGAGTGTTGGGTGAATGCAATGCATGAGGAACTCAATCAATTTGCTAGAAACAATGTGTGGATCTTAGTACCCAGACCTGAGAATTGTAACGTTATTGGTACTAAGTGGATCTTTAAGAACAAGACAGATGACCAAGGTACTATAACTAGGAATAAAGCCAGATTAGTTGCTCAGGGTTATACTCAAGTTGAAGGAATTGATTTTGATGAGACTTTTGCCCCTGTTGCACGACTTGAGTTTATTCGGATTCTGCTTGCTGTTGCCTGTACCTTAGGGTTCAAGCTACATCAAATGGACGTTAAGAGTGTCTTCTTGAATGGACTTTTTCAAGAAGAAGTCTATGTGGAATAACCAAAAGGATTTGTTGATCCAAAGTTTCCCCACTATGTCTAACTCCACAAAGCACTCTATGGTCTGAAACAAGCTCCTAGAGCTTGGTATGAGAGACTTACGTCATATCTTGAGGAACATGGTTTCTCTCGAGGTGGTGTTGATAGGACCTTATTTATTAGACACATTGAAAAAACTATCACTATCGCTCAAATTTATGTCGATGACATCATTTATGGTTCTCCTATTGAGTCTCTAGCATATGAGTTAGCCGAGTGTTTGAAGCAAGAATTTGAGATGAGTATGGTTGGTGAGTTGAGTTATTTCCTTGGACTTCAGGTGAAACAGACTGAGGATGGCTTGTTTATTTCACAGTCTAAGTATGCAAAGGATCTAGTTAAGCGGTTTGGGTTAGATAGTAAGAAGCATACTAGGACACCTCTGAGTACTAGGTTGAAGTCAGGTCGTGATCCTTCAGGTAAGGGTGTAGATCCTTCCCTATATCGAAGCATGATAGGTAGTTTTCTCTATCTCACAGCTACTAGATCTGACATTGCTTTTAGTGTTGGAGTATGTGCTCGATTTCAGGCAGATCCCAAAGAATCACACTTAGGCTCTGTTAGACTCATCATTAGATATGTGAGTGGTACTGTTGATCTAGGGATTTTCTATTCTAGAAATTCTAATCTTGATTTGGCTGGCTACTTCAACGCCGATTGGGTGGGGAATGCAGATGATAGAAAAAGCACTTCTGGGGGCTGTTTCTACATGGGTAGCAATCTAGTAACCTGGTTAAGTAAGAAACAAAATTACATATCTCTATCCACGGCAGAGGCTGAATACATAGCAGTTGGAAGCTGCTGCACTCAACTTCTCTGGATGAAGCAGATGTTGAGTGATTATGGGATTAATCAAGGGACCATGATTGTTTTCTATGATAATACCAGTGCTATAAATATTTCTAAGAATTCCATTCAACATTCTCGAACAAAACATATTGACATACGACATCATTTTATTCGTAAACTTATTGAAACACATGTTGTCTCCTTAGATCATGTTTCTACTGACAACCAATTAGCCGATCTACTTACGAAACCACTAGATGGGATGAGGTTTGAATCGCTTCGGACGGCTATTGGTATTTGTTTGCCTATCTGATCATGAATTCATGCATTTATCATATCTGCATTTATTCATTTCATATCTTGTATGTGATAAATGTCTGTGTGGTGCATTTTGTTTGTTAGTTATTTTTTTTAATTTTTATTTTAAGTATTAAGTTTGCATTTGAAATTTAAAATAAAAAAATAATAAATAAAAAAAAATAAAAATAAATAAATAAAAATTTTTGTGTGCATCGTGTATAATGTTATGATGTTTGCATTCAGGATCAAACTCTATTTTTTAATCATATGTACGAGTCTGAGGTTCCATCGTAGTTCTCACTTTCTGTGGAGTTCTTGGTATACGGCTCGTCATGCATTTTCGCACAGCACACACTGTAATCCTATACGTGGCACATTTCACGCTGATATTTTGTATAAAATTTACTTTAGGGGATTTTAAACTACGTGTGGACTTAAGATTTGTCTACATGCTCTGAATGTCGGGTTTGTGATTTTGTGCATATTATTTGTATCGTCTACATATTTGGGTACGTGCTTCATCATCGATTTTTTAGTTTATCTTTACAAAAAAAAAATAATAATAATACATACAATTGAAAATAAAAATAAAAGTTTTTGGACCTATTTTCGTTATTTTTCAAAATTGTGCTACTTTTCATAAATTTCAAATGTTTGGTGCTATTTTTGACATTTCATTTTCGCTCGAGTCTCATCTGGACTTCGCTCGAGCGACAAAATCAGAAAGGATGTCGCTCGAGTTTCGTCCCGGTCTCGCTCGAACGACATATATATTTAAAATGCGGCTGTTTCAATTTTTCGCGCATTTCATCATTTTTTTTCCTCCTCCTTCAATTCTTTTCTTCTTCCATCGAAATTATTCACTCCCAATTTATTTTTTGCCTCAATTCGACATTTTTAACACAATCTTGGGTCTGAAACACTGACTTGGCAAAATCTTTAGGTAATTCCCAACTTTCTTTGCTTTCAATTTTTTTTGGTTTGTTTGATTTCTTTTCCTGATCATTGTGTTGGTTTGTGTTATTTTGGCATTACATCTTGCTTGTACACATGTTTTGCATCAAGTATTGCTTTTCATTTCCCAAATTATAGTGCATTCCTATGGTTTTCTTCACATTTTTTTTAAGTTTTTGGTCCATGTTCATCAATGTAGTTTTTGCACCTCGTTGATTCGTTTGATGTGTGGTTTGTTTGATTGTGAAGTCCATAGCATGTAGTTTTTAGGGATGTGTTTGGATTTGTGATTGGGTCTCGTATGTTCTTGGAATTTGGTGCCGAAGTCACGCACGCCACGTGTTCGATGAAAGTTCACTTTTTTATGCTTATTTGGTTTCTTTTGATTTTTTTTGATTTCCTTTTTTTTCCTTCGTTTTTTTCTTACTTGTTTGAGTGTCGTTGCATGTCGTGTGTGTTTTCATTCATGTTTATGTGATTGGATCATATGTGTTTCTGTGTGTGCATCTTCTCATATCATGTTGCATCGTGATGCGTGCATTTCACATTATGCTTATTCTTTTCAACTCCGCATGTGCCAGATGGCTCGTAAGCGCTCTCGTACCTCTGCACAACCCGCTAGT
Organism: Olea europaea var. sylvestris; assembly: GCF_002742605.1. Lineage (NCBI taxonomy): Eukaryota > Viridiplantae > Streptophyta > Magnoliopsida > Lamiales > Oleaceae > Olea > Olea europaea. Next base: position 154,650 of record NW_019266002.1, on the reverse strand, counting down.
GGATCGACATCTTATAGTAGATCCCGGTTTATTTCTGCTACAACTCAGGAGGTCTTCACGTCTCAGTTCTCCTTACGCCCCATTCTCATGGAGCGTGAGGTAATTCTATCTGACATTCTTGTTGACGTTGCCGCTATTTTTGTTTCTCAGGGTTGGGAGCCCCTTCTTGTTGGTCTTACACCGCCGCCTCCACTCCTCGTTCAAGAGTTTTATGCTAATATTCATGAGGTGGATGGGTCGTCGTTTAGGAGTTTTCTTAGAGGTCATTCTTTTCGAGTTACTCCGTCTGCAGTAGCTCTTGCGTTAGGTATACCTCAGATTCCTCATCCGACGTATCCCTATCTTCTCCCTGCTTCTCTTCCGGCCGATGCCCTGTTCGGTCGACTCTTTTGAACACCCCGTCTACTGGGGGGCCTACGGCTATGGCCACGGGTTCATTACCCACTGGTCGACAGGTTTTGTTGCGCATTGTGTGCACAAACCTGTGGCATGTTGCCCATACTTCTTCTTTACCGATGGTACGGGCTCGTTTTCTATATGCCCTACTTCATGGGGACTCTATCGACCTTCCTACTTTTGTGTGCCAGCAGATTCTAGCTTCTTTTCGTACTTCTGGGGTCGTTTAGGGTTACCTTATACCTGTTTGATTCATTGGGTTGTCCTTTCTCTTGGTGCATCTTTCCCTGATGGGTCTTCTACTCGTATAGGTCGCCCGATAGGATAGCAGACCATTCACCAGAGTCGATCCCATGTCCCGTCCTCTTCGGCTCATGCTGTCGCTCAGGCTGAGCCCGTTGATGTTTTTGATTTTTCGGAACCCTTTGATCCTATTATTGATATTCTTACTAGGGGTTCCCGTGTCTTTCTTTCACCTCGTTCGGATTTTCCTTCCGCTGTTCCGCTTCGAGCTGCCTTTCCTTCGACATCTACTTCTGCTCCAGGGGTGGCTTCCTTGCCTGTTGACCCCATGGTGACGCTTATGGGTCAGATCTCTACTTTGGTCGCGCAGTAAGCTCGTATGATGGCAAAGATCACGCAATTACATGCTGCTTCGGAACATCAGTCTGCTGAGCTTTCTTCATTTCAGCGTGCTCTATCAGTATGTTAGTGTCAGTTGCGTTGGATTCGTGATCGATTGGATGAGAGCTCGAGTGACGAGAATAGTGATGAGTCACCGAGTGCAGGTGGTGCTGCTTCTTAGTTTTAGTTTTAGTTTTTGATCCTTTGTCATTTGTGACAAAAAGGGGGAGTAGATAGTTTAATTTCAATTTAACTGTGATATATTGGATTAACTGTAATATAACTGTGGTTTGATAACTATTTAATAACTAGATTAAGTCTTGATGTTTTAGCAATATTGATGTATGTTTTTGGTGTTTTTTGACTTACATTACTATTGCTTCTTAATCTGGTTAATTACATATGCACTATTCCTTGTTTTATCTACTGTTTCCATTTCACGTGCTTTTACACTTGTTATTGAGTTTCTGTATTTCAGGAAACAGGTTCGATAAGAGATAGTTGCTTTGGTTGAATGAATAGGTCGTTAAGAGTTACATTTTTTTTGTGTCCTTGACTGTCTTGTGTAATTTTGTCACAGAATGTCAAAGGGGGAGTTTGTTAGGAAAATGTTGTAATTGGCAATCTGTGACCAAAAGGACTAATTTGTCGAGTTTGTAGAGTCAAGGATCAATTTGTCAATGTCTAAAAGTTCAGGGACTTGTGTTGCAATTTTGCAATAATTAATGTATAGGTCTAGGGTAAAGTTGGATGTTTTGAAGATGAAAATGGAGCAAGATTAGTGCAAGAGTTTCGCCCTGACCTCGCTCGAGCCTAAATAACAGAACATGTGTCGCTAGAGTTTCGCCGGCACTTCGCTCGAGCGATAGTGTCATCCGGCGTTTGGTAATTTCCTTTCCTCGCGAATTTTAAACGCTCCATACTACCAAAAATGACCTACTATATAAACAAAAATTTCGCTTTTCATTAATAACCTTTGGCAAAACACATAGCACAATATTTTTCCTTTCTACCAAAGGATCAATTGCAAAACTCTTCACCATATAATTCATTGAAGAAAAAAAAACATCAAACACCTTTTCAAATAAAACACATATCAAAAATCCTCACTACTTCCAGAAGATCAGTCGATTGAAGATCTGGGAAGGAGGTTGATTGAAGAACTGGAGTTCTTGTTGATTCACGGGAAATAGAAGAAATACAAGGCTGAGATTTTGGCGCAGATCTGCAGAATCCAGGAGATCTTTGGTTGATACAGTAAGGAGGTCAGAGTTTTGTTAGATACAATGATGTCTAGCGTACTGTAAGTTGGAGTCTTCTATAGTGAATCCCTACTGGCTTGTGCCGGGAGTTTTTACCCAGTTGGATTTTCTCCGTCAACAATTTGTGTTATTTATTGTCTTCTATCAATTTCAATTCAACTGGCAATTCAACATAGGTAGTTAAATCATATGAATGAATCTGGACAACGTTTTAATTTATGTGACTTGTTGCATAACTTAATTAAATTGTTAAATTCCGCATAGACACCTATTCACCCTCCTCTAGGTGTTGGTTGGGTCGATCTATAGCCTTTTCACGTAATTATAGCATTTGGTGCACATTTAGACATACATACTTGCCAAATACAAAACAACCAAATAAGAGTGATAAAAACCTCATTTGATAGTAATCTACATCCAAATAAAATTTAGTGTCCATTGTGGTTTACGCCTACAAAAGGGGCAAAGGGAATGTCATACTTATTTGTTAAGTAGGTTGTGTCAAATGCAACCATATCGCCAGATTCTTCATAAATTATCGTACTCCTTGTGTCAACCTAAAATAAGTTCCTGATTCAAGCATTGTCATCTATATCTATCAGATAAAAAAGCCTTAATTCTTGGCTTGCATCCGAACAAAATAATTATGGATTGCTTCAGCATCTCCAATGCCAAGTCACGGCCTTCTTTTCTTGTCAATGTAATTTCTACCGTCTTTCTCCAAAAATGAACTTTATCATGTCCCCTAGCTTCCACTTCAAATGCTTGATAGTTCTTTGACAATCCAATACCAGCTAAGGATGTCAATAAATCGAGTCGAGTGGCTCACGAGCCGAAACTTGAGGCTCGAGTAAAAATGACTCCAGCTTTTCTTGGCCCGAGAGGAGTTAAGCCAAAGCTCGATCGAAAATTTGAAGCTTGGATTCTGTTTTTTTTTTTTTTTCAATTCTTGACATTCTAATTTTTTTAAATAATTTAAAATATGTGCAATTAATACAAATTGTAAATTAAATGAAAGTTACAATACTCATCCTTTTTTATGCCTTGGGACCAGCTATAATCAATGTAGGAAAATCCATTTGTGTCCATTATAACAAAATATACTAAATATTAGAGTAAAAAATATTAAATATTATAGCAAAGAAGTTGTAGAATGAACTTCAAAAATAAAATATTGCAATTTCAATATTATTGAAGTATGTTGATATGAAACCAAAAATTTTACCTCATATTTATAACAAGAAATATCCATTTCTACAAAATTTGAATTTGATGTTACAACTACCTTTTTCTAAAGGTGACTACCTTCTATTTTTGTATTAAAGGCAGCTATAGCTACCTGTTTTAGAAATAGTAGCTACTACTGATTGTTTCTGAGGCAGCCCTAGCTGCTTTTTTGGCCTGTGTTTGGGCCAACTCGGCTAGGGCCTACGTCCCAAAATGAGGCTCGAAGGCAGGACCAACTTGAACTTTGTCGGAGCCAAGCCACGGGCCACCAAAGATGGTAAATCAAATTGACAACCTTAATCACAGCTGGATCATTCAATTCAAGTCTTTTAGCATATTTACTAATTTTCATATTGCACAAGTAAAATCATGAATTTTGAGGACTTAACCCATGATTATGCTCAAGAATAATAGAATTAATCTTGCACTTTCCATCTTTAAATATAGAAGCATTAACCTTGGTGTTGCACCCTACTTTCATCAATAGATTAGGATTGAGGTAATTTAGTATTAGACACGTCGAATTTCCGGCTCGAGAATATGACAAGCAAACAAATGTTAAGTCCCCAGATGATTGTGTTGTTTCCTTTTTTTAACTCCAATACCTTCTTATTTCTTGTATAGAATATGATACACAAAAAGACTGTCCAATGATAAAAAATCATCCCAACATCATGTGCTTGCATCTTCTATATATATATATATATATATATTGAAAGAGAATAGAAAGTGACGATAGTGGTGAGAGAAAAATCCTTTTCCAATGAAAAGAAGAAATAAAAATGAATGTTCGTTGCATTGGGAATTTATAAGGTGTACGTCATTTTGAGAGAAAACATCATATTTATTATTTTTTAAAAAGAATATAATTTGCCATGTAGGATGTGGGTCCCAATGCCCAGGTGCAGCCAACTAAATTGGTGCCGAGCACCACTAAAATTGAATAGCATTACTCTAATAATTAAGTTCTCAAATTTATTTGGGCCCTAAGTAATTAGGTTTAGGGCAACTCCAACCCTCGCACCATTGCACCAAATTGCACCAAAATTTGGTGCAAACTTCCTCCAACCATTGCACCATTGCACCAAATTTTGGTGCAAAAAATGGTGTAATGAATAGTATTGCACCAAATATGGTGCAACACTATTCATGTTGCACCATTTTGCACCAAATGGTGCAATGTCCATTTTACCCTTATTTTTCTTTTTTTAAAGATAATGATTAAGGACATTTGTGTCATTTTCATTCTATAATAATAATGATAATGATAATGATGATAATAATAATAATTACTTAATTAATTACACTATTAATTATATTATTAAAGTTTATTATTTTTAATAATATAATCAATAATAATTAACGTAATTGTTAATTTAACGAAAAGTTAAATTAGTAAAGTTTACGTTTAAAATTAAATTTAATGTAAAGTTTATATTATTAAAGTTTATTATTTTTGTAAATTTAACGTAATTGTTTATCATAAATTAATAATATAATCAATTATTTTTGTCAATTTAACATAATATATATGACATGTGAAGTTTTAATTTAATGAAGTTATGATTTAGTAATATATATAGTTATAAAATAAATAAATAAATAAATAATATTTTAAAATAAATATATTGTTAAAAATCGAAAGAATGAATAAAATAATAAATCACTGTTCATTTGGTGTAAATTTTGGTGAAATGGTTGGAGAAGAATTTTGGTTTGGTGCAAGATTTAGTGCAAAATTTGGTGCAAAATTTGGTGCTGGGTTGGAGATGACCTTAGCATACATACACAACATCCTACCTTCGGCAGACAGCAGCTTAAATGAGGGCAAATATGACATTTGCACATATTGCTTTGCATTTAAGGACAAAATAATTTCACGTGGGCCAGACTAAAATGACAGGAAAATTGATTTTCGGATTCTGGTTTTCCAAAGATCATCAAGCGATCAATTCAAAATACCACCTGACGAAACTATCTGGAAAGGCTTTTATGCTATTACCAGGCACTGCACAGTTGACCACAGTAGAGAAAAGAAAAGCGTGAGCCCCTGCAACAATCACAGAATCTTATACAGACACACCACACCGTAAGAATGAGAAGCGTTGATTTGAAGCTAATTCTGGAGAAAAATGGTGAACTACATGTTGATGATCGCCGCAGAACTCGAGACTCTCACTGACCTCAGCCTCAAGGCGGTTGCGATGACCCTAACTTCACCTATTACTTCAAGGTATATATATATTTTTTCATCTTTATGCGCGTATTTTAGCTTTTTCACGTAATAAAGTGGATTTTATATTTGAGTTAGCTTCGATAGTATTTTTGTTGATATTTCTCAGAATATGTGGAGTTAATGGTTTGATTTTCCTTATATTTCTAGTTTTTGACTTTTTTGTTAGCATATATTTAAATATATGATTTTGTTTTGGTGCTATGACAAATATGAGTGGAATCTGATCTTACTGATTGAAATTTTTAGTGATTTTGTAAATTGTACTTACCGCTTTGGTTACTACTGTTGGTGTATTAATAGTTACAGTTGTTATTTATCCAGCATTTCTACATATGCGTAATTGATTTGTAATTTCACATCACTTGTGGTGTATCTTTATATGCATGTAGTATAATTTGTTAAAAGCAAGTTCGCTAGAATTTTCCTTTTAAACTGCCTTGTGATGAGGGGAAGGAGTCCAAATGCTTACGATTGATTATGTCAGATCATCACAATCCAGACTTCTTTTTCATATGGTAGCAGCCTCCAGGTTGCTCCATTTCAACATTCCCATAAAGATGGTCGCATGAATACCAGTTTACAAGCAAATTGAGTAGAACTCATCTTTATAATGGATATGTAAAGGGAGGGTGCTCAAGTGCCTACATGTCTGCAAGACAAAGTTTAGCTTAGTGATATGGGGCTCAATTAAGACAGTGATTTTTTGAAAAAAGTTCTGACACGATGTGTAGTCGACATGTTGATTAAAATATTATTTTTTTAATTTAATAGTTTTAAGTAATATATATATATATATATATATATATATATATATTTATAGATCTTTCTATCACAATTAACCAGGCTAAGAAATTTGCTGAGACACCTAAAGACTCCCCCGATTTTATGCTCTTGGATCTTCCCCTTTTCTTTTTTTTTTTTTTTCTTTTCTTTTTTTTTTTTTTTTGCAATTTTCGTGTATTACCATTACAAGAAACGGGATTGAGGATTTGACGTCCTTGTAAGTTTTACTTTTTATTGGGGTAAAATGGTAAAAAAATAAATGTTTGGTTTGTTGAGGGTAAAACTAAAAAGAAAACCTGTCAAATAGTTATTTAAAAGGAGAAAATTCATAAGAGTCTAACTATCACATGTTTCAAAATCAAGAAAACAAGTTTTAAATTTCAAAAATAATATTTTTATTAAAATTTATTTATGATTTAACTAATTAGTTATTTTATTAATTACATATATTTAGGTCACAGATCTATATAATTTGGCCACAAATTAATGATTTTATCAGTCATTTATTAGTTTTTGAACACAAATTAGAAATTTTATGTTACAAATTATTTTACGGTTATAATTCAAAAATTTTATATATCACAGTTCGTTCATCGATCACAAATAAAAAATTTATAAATCACGGTTTATTTATTGGTCATAAATCACAAATATTATAAGTCACAACTTATCACACAGTCACAAATTATTAAATTATCAATCACAGATTAACAATTTTTTAGGTCACACATTATTTCTTGATCATAATTTATATTTTGTATTGATCACATATTGTTTATTGGTCACAAAATAACCAATTTAATGGTCACGGTCAACCAAATAATTTATGACCATCACCAGCACTTGTGACATCCACCTCACCACTATCATCAGCCGCAACGCCAACAAAATTGTTACGCACCAGAACAACCACCACCACTACCACACCCACAACATCACAGTAGCACCATCACCACCGCCACACCCAAAGCATCACAGATTCACCATAGCTACACGTACAACATCATAGAACCACCATCGCCACACCCACTGCATCACAGAACTCATTGCACTACTGCACAAGCGACATCCCTAACAGCCCCCATCTCCACCATACCACAAACACAACCCTCACTAAAAAAGTCTCCAAATCCACCGTCGGCACTATCAACAATAACCTACCTCAACCCTCACCAATAAAAGTCCTAAATCCATCGCCTGCAATATCAATAGTCACCTACCCGCACAACAAATCAACACAAGAAAATAAATGAAATAGAGAAAATGTCGAGCAGAGGAAGTGGCGGTGGTTCTGTTTGCAGGAAGAGAGAGACAACAGTGGTGAAGAGAGAGACAGGAGATGGGGCGGCAAAGAGAGAGATCGGAGATAGCGGTGGTGCGCGAAGAAAGAGACAAGAAATCCACCGTCGGCACTATCAACAATGAGTAATGGTTCGGCAAAGAGAGGGATAAGGAGAGGCGGTGGAGGTGAGATATAGAGAGAGAAAATGAAAGGGAGGAATGAAGATAAATTTAGGGTTTGGTAGGATAATATGTATATTTAATATTGTAATATAATTATTAATATTTAAAATATATTAATTAGTTAATAAAATATCTGATTTTTGAAATAATAAACTTAACCTATGATTTATGAAATGAGATCTCTAAATGCCCAACACATTTGACTTGAATAGTGGATTTCAATAATACGGTGTACCACCCAAAGTCCAAACACCTACAATGCCTCTTCATTTTCTCTTCTACATTTCTTCTTCTTCCTCAACGTCTTTGCATTTATTCTTCATGAGCGTGGCAGCCTCCGATTTTGCTTACTGTTTTCAACCGTCGAGTTAATTTCTTCTTCATCTCCGATACGCTGCAAGGGACTTCCGACACTTGTCGACGACGTGTCGGAGATTTACCGGTGTTCGACATGTATCAGACATCGATACGCTAACGATGGCAGCGTGTCGGTGCTTCTCAGAGTTGGGCTGTTTGTATATTCGGACATAAAAAAAGTACCAGAGGAAGAGAAGAAGATGATGAAAATAATGATGGTGGCATTGCTCCGAAACTTGACCTTGTCAATTTAACTTTATAGACTCAACCATATTTGTTCAAGTTAACTTGACAGGTTAGAGTTAGTCTCCAACAACAAAAAGTATCTATAATTTGATGGCCTATTAGAAGCACAGTGTGTTTTTAGACCATTCAATAGCTTATTTTGGAAGCATTCATCTCGTATTAATTGAAGATAACATGCTATTCACTCTTTGTTGTGACTGACAAAAAAAAAATAATAATAATAATTATGCCCCATTTTGATTCTCATTCCTTGGCCACAAAAATGAAAAATATGGCCGTTATTCATCACATCAAGTCACCATATTTGACTTTCTATCTCTTGTGTAGGTTCATAACGACTATATTTTTCATTCTCATTCTTACAAAAATAGGTACCAAACAGGGCCTATATGTTGTAGTTGTCTTCTCTACCATTATTTTTTCCTCTTGAATGTCATACTTCATTTAGTTTATGCACTGCTATTCTTCTCTCTTTTTTATGTCCTTATTAGAGTTGAAGACAGCCTGATTTTCATTCTTATATAGGAGTAATCTGAAGCAATTTACGAATCAAGTCTCATTCGTAGCCTATGTTTGGCTCATGTTTGTAAACTGCTTATAAACGCTCAAGCAACTTTTTATCTACATATTTCGAGGGATTCACATGTACTAATCACTTATCCATCACTTATTTCTATCTATTTATGATTTAAACCGTTTAACACTTCCCAAACATGCTCTTAATCTACTTAAAGCTGGTTTGACCATCATTGTTTAAAGAAAAATTATGTGCATGTTGAGCTTTAAGTATTTTCATTTTATTCAATTTGTGCAGCTGAAATGTGGAAATTGTGGAGAGGTAACCCAGAAAGAGACTTGTGTGAGCTTGAACGAAACTATTCCTTCTGCAAAAGGGAAAAGTGATGTCCATCTTGTGCAGAAGGTATAATTTCACACCTCCGCTCTTGCTCTTGTATAACCTTCTATTCGTCATTAAAATTACTTTTATACTTGGGTGTTTGTGACACGACCCGTCCCGAATCATCCTAATAGACCCGACACGTGTCGTGCGTCGATGGTAGATACCAGTTAAGTACCGGACCCACCATCAAGGCAACATTGACTTGTATTGACTATGATATGCTTTGTAAAAATTTTGGCAGAGTTCCCCCTGAATTATAGACTAAAATCACCTGAAATATATAATCCAATATCCCAAACAGATATATATAGTTTAAAATAGGGTACACTGGCTCACAGAAAATCAACTATTCAAATACAACACTGGCAATTTGACCTTTGCAACAATTTATAAACCACAGTACCCAAAATGCATAATAAATACAAAACATAACAGGCCCAAAACATGGAACTAACTTCTGACCAAAAAAGGTGTCTATTTCAAAATATGAACTATTAAAGTGATAAGATGAGTCATACAATACTTGACAATTTATAGTTCAACTCGATAGATCAACTGGCCTAGTAGTGCTCAACTCAGCTACTATCTGATAAGAGAAATTGTAAAAAAAATGTGAGCCTATAATTCAGTGAGTGGATAATTTGTGAATAAATATACTTTTTCCATTTCTACATATTTTCTGAAAATTCTAGCTTTATTAAATCTTTGAAAAAATTCTGAAATCTGGTAACACTGTTAAAACCAAAACATGATTGCATCATACAATTCTTTGCTCTTAATTCTAGATAAGTAGATGTAAAGTTAACAAATAATCTGATATTCATGAAAATCTTTGAAATATTGCTATTGGTCAATACTATAAGCTGAAAGCTTTATTCTGAAAGCCGTATTAACTGAATTCCATAATCTAAAATCTGAGAACTGAATAAATACTGAAAAATCACACCAAAAAGAGTACCCAATGAATAGCCTTACTCATGTACAGAGTAATCTCGATGTACAAGGCAAAGTCATTCAAATCTGATAATTTGATAGCTGATAATCTGGTCATACGTACGTAGAGCTGCCCCAAAGGCTAATCACCCTAGTACACGGCCAAAAGCCTATGTGTGTATGAGAGTGGGTCCCAAAGACCTCTAATAATCTGGTCATACACTATGGAAACACATTCACGATAGTGCAGAGCGGGTAAAATCACTATACTGATCATACGCTGTGAAAACACATTCACACCAGCGCGGAGTGGGTAAAATAACCATATGAAATCATACACTATGGAAACATATTCACACCAGTGCAAACGAGAGTAAAATCACCTGGGTACTTTCTGGTGGTTTTTAGAAAATAACTTTAAATATGCTGAAACATGTAATAAGAATATAACATGCTACTAAAATAATTTAACTGAACTAAATTTAACTTTAAAAGCAATTGATAATAAAATCCATTTTATTTTGAAAATCATGCTATGAAGTCAATTTTATAAAATAAATAACTTTAAAATTTAAAGAAGACTTATTTCTGAAAAATAAGTTTTATCCACTCATTCAATACGAGCTACAGACTAGACCGGTCGGTAAGTTTTTCCAATTCTTCGTCACCACCTGTAATACGTTACAAATAACTAATTTAATCACTATTAAAATAAAGAAACATTTAATCTCTAATGATATAATAATTAAACTAAATTCCCCGAGACTTGCGAAATTTTCCTAAATTTTCTTTAATCAATCGAAGCTAATTTCCACTTTCTAATACCTTCACAATCATATACCACATCCAAATTTAACTTTATTACAATCATAACAATATTTGTCCCTTTCATTTTAGTGAAAAACGAGAAATCATAATACAACCAAATTAATATATCTATCATTCCCCAAAATCATTCTTCTAAGTGAATAATTCCATTAATGTAATCATTTTCACAAATAATCCATGCTCAATCATCAAATTTAAAAACTAGGGTTTGCCCAAAAAAAATTAATATCTCCTTATCTTAGTGTAGATAGAAATTCAAGAATCAATAACTTGAGCTCCAAGTAGTATTCCTCTCAAACATCTGAAAATTTTCGAGCCAAAATAAAACCTTAGAATTTAACATAAAATATATCTACCTCTTGAAGAAAATAAAAAGAGAGGAAAAATGGAAATGAACCTTGAACTACCTCTTTCCTTTCTTTCTCTTCTTCCTTTTTTCCTTTTTCTTTTTCTTCCCTCTTTTCTTTCCCTTTTTTTCTTCTCTGCCGGTTCTTTCTTTCTTCTAGTGTGTGTGTGTGTGTGTGATTTATGAGAGAAAAAGTGATGGTTAAAGGCATTAAAAACCCACTAACTCCAATTTGCAAGAAAAGTCCCTCTTCTCTAATATGAGCTAACATTTAAATTCTAAACTTCCCAAAAATGTATAAGTAAATTTTCAACTTCCAATTGTATCCAATATAACCCTCATATATTGTCAATTGCAAAATAAATCCCAATAAAATATTTTAGTCAATTCAAGTCCCAATAAAGTCATTTATTTCATTTAAGTCCCTATGTGACTTTGACTTTGAAAATTCAACTCTTGACTTTTGACTAAATAATGTGGGTTGTAACAGTTTGTGATTATCTGTGCATGCTAAATATATGAGCACATGTGACACGTTCTAGGATACAGACTCTGTGATCAAATTAGAGATCAAATTGTTTTCTCTGAGGAATGTTGTGCGGAGAGAAAAGGTCTTGTAAGTATTCACGAGAATTGAAGTGTGAAAAGCTTGAATTGTTTAATAAATATTAACTTGATCTATCTTCTCATTTTTAATCTGTTGTCATGTTTAGTCAGTTTTGGGTCCTCATTTATGTTTATTTATTTACTTTTTTGGTATGAATTATTTGTAGTACTAATCATTCTATTTCATTTCTTTCCAACCCAGTGTAAATTTTGTTCTAGGGAAGGAATTGTTACTATGGTCACTGGCCGAGGCTCTCCTCTTACTCAGGACCATGCTGAAGCTGGAAAGTATGCACCTCAGATGTTGTTCGACTTCAGAGGTTTTGAGCCTGTAGATTTTGTATTTGGCAGTGGGTGGAAAGCTGAATCTGTAAGATATTGCTCGAGTAAATGATGCAGTCGATGATACTTTTTGCTTTTCTAAATGATCTTATTTTAATTTGCGATCTTAGTGAGTTTTGAGCCTACTTTATATGAATCCTGATGTTTTGCCTGTTGGATTCTTTTGACTTCTGCTATTTGATTATTCTTTCCCTTCCTCCATGTGCATACTTTTAGTTAGTGTGTTTGGAGAAGAAGTGCTCACCATGCTTAAACTTTGGCTCCAATGGTGTGCAATTTAGAATGTTACATCTTTTTGGAGTAGCAGCACAACCATACTAGAGCGATAAATGGATTTTTGTAGCTGCAATATGCAATTATAGTCTCAGCTTAATAAATTTATCAATTGCAAATGCTCCTCAGATATGTTTCCCTTTTACTCTTTCGATTTCTGGGGTGTAAAATAATCCTTTCTCTGGAGGGAGGAGGTGGTATAAAAATTTGCTGACGTCTTCGGACATTTAGAATGGTGCAATAATCACTAAAACCGTTGTGCTTTTAGTTATTGTAAGATCGTCTGTTGGAACCTGTAAGTTTCTGACCAATTGATTCTCTTCCACTTTTTCAGGATTTTTTGGGTAGTAACTCCTAATTTTTTTTTGTAACTGAGCTGTAACTTTGATAAATGCTCTAAACTATGTGACAAGGAGTTCCCAAAATTAAGTTGCATTTGAATCTTTTTTTTGTTCTGCTTTTCATGCCGACCTTTCAATTTCCGAGATTTGTTATCCCAATTTAAATTAAAACAACTGCAATGATCAGACTGCAATACATGGAGGGAAAAGGGAGTTATTGCACATGAGCACTTTTACACTCAAATTGTGTTATTATTTCTTTTTCCTGGCTTTGGGCTGAATAGCTTTATCTGATTGCAGTTCCTTCCTTTTTATTTTTATTTTTATTATTTTTAAAATTTCATTTTTGGCTAGAAACTGCATCTTACTAATGTTATGAGTACTGTTGCATTTCTTGTATTAATGAACATTACAAAATGTGTTCTCAAAGCTGTGGATCTCTTCTATTATCTGAAATCTCGTTTCACTTGCATGTTACTGCAACTATTAATTTTGTGAAGGTAGCCAAATTGAATGCTATTTTTTTCCAGGGTGTCTTTCTTCCTAATTACGTTTGGTTAACTTGCCATGATGCACATTCCTGCTGCACTTTGTTTTTGAAATGGGTTGATGTGATTTGTAGACACTGTTAGCTTTCAATTTAATATGTATTTTACCTTACAATCTGTTTTTATGCTAGTAAAAATTGTTAATCAGCATAAATGTGATAATGTAATAGTTTTATGTCCATTTATGTGCTATATTTATAACCCATTTGAATGCTACGAATGCAAATCATACACGGGCAGATAAATAAACACTTAAAAAGTTTCAAGATAGCAATATTTCCTCTAAATTGCCTTTACTTTATTCCCAAATGATGTTTTGTCAATTCATAATCGGCTAAAATGTGGCATATCTCACTGTAAGCGTTCTTATGGAATTTTGAGCAGTGCTACCCTTACAGAACTAGCAGAATCAGGGTGCTGTCAGGCAACACACAAACATGGGGCCTGCATACTTTTTTTTTTTTTTTTTAAATACAGGTGGAGCCCCTGCACTGTGAGGGGCCCTGTAAGTGATCTGTGAGAAAAGCCCTGTACATTGGGCATTTCCCATGGAATTTCTTCCCTTCAACATTCAGTCAAAATCCATAAATGTGTGTGGTGTACAGTATCATTATCTTACATCTTTCATTTGCTGACTTAAGATTCTGGTCTCGTTTATTTTGTTTTATTCATACATTTTATCTTTTGTGTAGATTGAAGGAACAAAATTCGACGACATTGACTTGATGGAAGGAGAGTTTGCTGAATATGATGAGATGGAGAGTGTCCAGTCATGATTTCCCAACCTTTGTGCTACGTTCAATGTTGTGAAGTAGGTTGTTCTACCCATGTTTTTTTTTTT